>NC_084574.2:23052500-23067500 GCF_033978685.3 Nerophis lumbriciformis
CCACTTCGTCCAGCTCCTCCCGGGGGATCCCGAGGCGTTCCCAGGCTAGCCGGGAGAGATAGTCTTCCCAGCGTGTCCTGGGTCTTCACTCAAATTCCAGCCCGCATTTTCTCTGCGACCTTGCTTGCGGTCCTGCAGGTGTACGAAGCACATTATCTTCCTTTACAATGAGTGAAGCTGCACAAAACCTTGTGTGTGCAATTGTAAATCATTTATTTTTTAAGTTTTGTGTTTCTTGTAGAATCTATATAAAGTATTATACATAAGCCTATTGTTAAAATAATGAAAAAAACATCATTAAATATATTTGTTTTATTGTATTGTTACATTAATAGCTGTTTTATTATTATAGGATGGCTTGTTAAACATTTAATAGGATTTTCAGAGGGAGGAAAAACCAATACATTTAATATAAAATGTAAAATGAATAAA
This sequence comes from Nerophis lumbriciformis, assembly GCF_033978685.3. NCBI lineage: Eukaryota > Metazoa > Chordata > Actinopteri > Syngnathiformes > Syngnathidae > Nerophis > Nerophis lumbriciformis. The sequence continues at coordinate 23,052,933 of NC_084574.2, forward strand.
TACATAAAAAGAAAAAGAAAATATATGGTTAAAAGCCATCGTCCCGGGGAGCATTTCATTTCGTCCCGTGCATTTAGAAAAAATAATAATAATAACAATGAATAATTTCTAAGTCTTTGTTAGCCGTTTGTGAAGTTTTGTGCTCGTGCGTAACATTCGCTCGCATCCTGTGCATCTCCTGGGGGCAAAGCCCCCCTTGTCCTTAAAAGCTAGTGACGCCCCTGCTTTAACTTACTTATAAGTGCGGGAACAGTGGTGTTCGTGTTGGAGGAGTTGTGAATGAATGACATATGAAATCCGTGCTGCAGTCTGCAGGTGTACCTAATGCTGTGTCCCAGCAGTCGTTCACGGCTCCTCCGGCGCGAGCAGTTGTTTTTGCACTTTTTGGCTTCTTGTTAAGTGACTTTTTTTGGGTGGATTCGGTCTTGCACGTGGACGGTTTGGGTGTGGGCTTTGGTTGGTGTGGCGCTCTCGTCGGGAGGTGCAGTCTGCGGCGAAGGTGTCGTAACCAGCACCAGGAGGCGGGGTTACGCGAGCCTCAGCCAGTGCGTCTTCGCAGCAGTTTTATGATCGCTCAGCACAAGAAATACTTTACACACGTACAGTTGTTGACAAAATACACTGTACATTATATACCTCAGCTAACTAAACTATGGAAATGTATAATATAGTTCATATAGCAATACGGTCTCACTGCACAGCATGCCAGCAGTTAGCCGAGTCCGTCCATGTTGAGGCACTGAGTGACGTGCCTCGACTGGCTGCTGTTCACCGCACCGTCTCTTCTCAGTATTTGAACGGCAAATGTGAAAATTCAGCAATTTTGAATAAAAATAATCCAAAACGGGTGAAGTTAAATGGGAAATAACTATATAGTATAATCACTGGATACATATAACAATTCAATTATTTTTATTTTTATTTTTTCTTTTTTTCTTTCCATGATGGCAGGTGAGGCCCCGCCTCCCCTGCCTCTAGTGACTGCACGTCACTGATGTATATATATATGTGTATGCATATACATATATATATATATATATATATATATATATATATATATATGCATATACATATATACATATATATATATATATATATATATATATATATATATATATATATATATATATATATATATATATATATACATATATATACAGTATATATATATATATATATATATATACTGTATGTAAACACAGTATATATATATATATATATATATATATATATATATATATATATATATATATATATATATATATATATATATATATATACACAATATAGACTTATAGCATACATGTGTAAAACAGTTACATTTAATAATTAATAATGGTAAAATAGTAAATGGGTTATACTTGTATAGCGTTTTTCTACCTTCAAGGTACTCAAAGCTCTTTGACGCTATTGCCACATTCACCTACTACACAAAAATACATTTCAGAATTATTCTAAAATATAGTTAAAACAATTTAAAAAAATTAATAGATTATATAAAAATACCGCATTGCTTTGTTATTAATTTATATATTACATTTGTGTGTGTGTCTTTAGAGACACTCCGTGGCATGCAAACAAATAAAATGGCCTCCACAAAAACAAGACCGGTGCAGTTGAAGAGAGAACCGCTTTGTTCACATGGGCTGCAAGGAAGAGGGAGCGCGTAGTCCGATAAGATGAAAAAGCCCTTGTTTCCACTTGGGAGATGCTTTTCTGGCAGATCCAATCCAGACTGTTCCATCACAGATAAAGTGAGTCGAGACACTTCAAGAGCTGACATGAAATGGCTGCAGTATTTCCTCCGATGCAGTTCTACTCAACAGATGTTTGTATATCAGGCCATAGACTCAAGTGGCACTTGTGTTGTGTTGTGTTGTGATCCTTGAAATTAATGCAAAAGACTAAATAAAACAATTTATGCCAAACATGATTATTAACATACAAAACCCAAAACCAGTGAAGTTGGCACGTTGTGTAATTCGTAAATAAAAACAGAATACAATGATTTGCAAATCCTTTTCAACTTATATTCAATTAAATAGACTGCAAAGACAAGATACTTAATGTTCAAACTGAGAAACTAAATTTTTTCTTGCATATAATCATTAACTTAGAATTGAATGGCAGCAACACATTGCAAACAAGTTGGCACAGGGGCATTTTACCACTGTGTTACATGGCCTTTCCTTTTAACAACACTCAGTAAATGTTTGGGAACTGAGGAGACCAATTCTTGAAGCTTTCCAGGTGGAATTCTTTCCCATTCTTGCTTGATGTACAGCTTAAGTTGTTCAACAGTCCGGGGTCTCTGTTGTGGTATTTTTACGCTTCATAATGCACCACACATTTTCAATGGGAGACAGGTCTAGACTACAGGCAGGCCAGTCTAGAACCTGTACTCTTTTACTACAAAGCAACGCTGTTGTAACACGTGGCTTGGCGTTGTCTTGCTGAAATAAGCAGGGGCGTCCATGAAAAAGACGTTGCTTGGATGGCAACATATGTTGCTCCAAAACCTGTATGTACCTTTCAGCATTAATGGTGCCTTCACAGATATGTATGTTACCCATGCCCTGGGCACTAATACACCCCCATACCATCACAGATGCTGGCTTTTCAACTTTGCGCCTATAACAATCCAGATGGTTCTTTTCCTCTTTGGTCCGGAGGACACGACGTCCACAGTTTCCAAAAAACAATTTGAAATGTGGACTCGTCAGACCACAAAACACTTTTCCACTTTGCATCAGTCGATCTTAGATGAGCTCGGGCCCAGCGAAGCCGGCGGCGTTTCTGGGTGTTGTTGATAAATGGCTTTTGCTTTGCGTAGTAGAGTTTTAGCTTGCACTTAAAGATGTAGCGATGAACTGTAGTTACTGACAGTGGTTATCTGAAGTGTTCCTGAGCCCATGTGGTGATATCCTTTACGCACTGATGTCACTTTTTGATGCAGTACCGCCTGAGGGATCGAAGGTCCGTAATATCATTGCTTATGTGAAGGGATTTCTCCAGATTCTCTGAACTTTTTCATGATATAACGGACCGCAGATGGTGAAATCCCTAAATTCCTTGAGAAATGTTGAGAAATATTGTTCTTAAACTGTTGGACAATTTGCTCACGCATTTGTTCACAAAGTGGTGACCCTCACCCCATCCTTGTTTGTGAATGACTGAGCATTTCATGGAAGCTGCTTTTATACCCAATCATGGAACCCACCTGTTCCCAATTAGCATGTTGACCTGTGGGATGTTCCAAATAAGTGTTTGATGAGCATCCCTCAACTTTCTCAGTCTTTTTTGCCACTTGTGCCAGCTTTTTTGAAACATGTTGCAGGCATCCAATTCCAAATGAGCTAATATTTGCAAAAAATAACAAAGATCTCCAGTTAAGAGTTCCAGTTCGAATGTTAAGTATCTTGTCTTTGCAGTCTATTCAATTGAATATAAGGTGAAAAGGATTTGCAAATCATTGTATTCTGTTTTTATTTACCATTCACACAACGTGCCAACTTCACTGGTTTTGGGTTTTGTACATCTATAATGGTAATACTGTGATGGTGTGGCTAGGTATTTAGACCCCAAAACAGACACGATGATAGTGAATAAGTGAAGGTTGTACAAAATAGTGTATTAATTAGAAAACATTAAAAACTGGTACAAATACCCAGAACAAAATACAGTAATACCTCAAGTTTTTTGTAGGGATGTCCGATAATGGCTTTTTGCCGATATCCGATATTCCGATATTGTCCAACTCTTTAATTACCGATACCGATACCAACCGATACCGATATCAACCGATATATACAGTCGTGGAATTAACACATTATTATGCCTAACTTGGACAACCAAGAATGGTGAAGATAAGGTACTTTAAAAAAAAATTAATAAAATAAGATAAATAAATTAAAAACATTTTCTTGAATAAAAAAGAAAGTAAAACAATATAAAAACAGTTACATAGAAACTAGTAATTAATGAAAATGAGTACAATTAACTGTCAAAGGTTAGTACTATTAGTGGACCAGCAGCACGCACAATCATGTGTGCTTACGGACTGTATCCCTTGCAGACTGTATTGATATATATTGATATATAATGTAGGAACCAGGATATTAACAACAGAAAGAAACAACCCTTTTGTGTGAATGAGTGTGAATGAGTGTAAATGAGTGTAAATGGGGGAGGGAGGTTTTTTGGGTTGGTGCACTAATTGTAAGTGTATCTTGTGTTTTTTATGTTGATTTAATAAAAATTAACAAAAACGATATCGATAATTAAAAAAAAACGATACCGATAATTTCCGATATTACATTTTAACGCATTTATCGGCCGATAATATCGGCAGGCCGATATTATCAGACATCTTTAGTTTTTTGGGATATTTACTTTGCCTCGGCGAATTGTAATGTTTTAGGTTGGCGTAGCGTATGTCACAGCGGACCCCGTAAGATCTGACCGAAACATCTAGTGTCTCGCTAACATTAGCTTATAGCTTGCCAGGCATAACTTTGTTTTTTCAAACATCTGGACAAAGAAAGGGAGTATGAGGGACAGTAGGCTACTGAGTAGAAAGAGTAGATTATATTAGTTGAATTAAAGAAGTAAATCATCGGAAAACATGGCCCAGCGTTAGGGGTGGGTACCAAATTTTTGTACTTTTTAGGGGTACCGACTGAATTCCGTCTGCACTACCAGGTACCAATTAATGTAAAAATCAAACGGCCCCGTTTATTAATACCCTTGTTGCACATGATGTCATGTCTAGTTGCAGATTCTTCACCAGCTCAAGCACTTGGTGGGGAAACCAGTACACAGAGCGGATTCTAGGTATTGTTGCACTTTTCCATACTAACTAAGCAAGTACGCCTGATAGAAAAGGCTCAGAAATACAATTATTATTATTTTTTAGCTCGATGCTAATTTACAATAAATATGCCCTGTCACACGCCATGTTAAACCACTGCCAATACCAAAGTAAACTGTTTTTATTTTTTGTCAAAGCAGGCGCCAAAATGGTGGGAATTAGCAGCTGCCAAAAACAACATCCTCGCCAGCTGTGATGACTGATTGTCGTGGTCCCCGTCATTTGTGGTGACTTTGACCCGCTGCTTATAATAATTAAGTTAAATTAGCTTCAATAAAGTGCATGCATTGTTAATAATTGTTCTCAATCAATTATTAACCAATCTGGCGCCCTAGGCAAGATTTTAGGTGGCGCCCCCCCCACATTGGCAGTGAAGTGTATATACTCACAAGAACCCGAATAGCTTTGTCTTTGACCTTTTTTTTTTACTTACAACTATACCTAATATATAAAGGGGTGGAAAAGTGACTATTACCTGCAGGGCAAACATTAGCTAACCAGAAGGCAATAACAATGTAAACAAAAAACACCTGCTTGAGAGAGATCTAATACAAACATTTATATGCACGTACAACACTTAGAACTTTTAGCATATCAGTATGTGGAATTAAATTATGGAATGGATTAAGTAAAGAAGTTAAAAATTGTACTGATATGATCCAGTTTAAGAGGTTGTTCAAAATAATAGTGCTTACAGAGTACAAAGAAGAAGAATTATGAGAAATACTTTCAACCTTATTGAAAATAAGATATTCTTCATCTCAGTATGTTAATAATGACTGAATTAATTAATTAATTACATATTACAAAACTGTTGTATACTAATTCATAGATGTTATTTTATTATATAAAAAGGTCAGTAAATGATTCTATATATTTGTAAACGCTTTGAAGTGGGAAAGAGGTAGGATTAAATAAGCTTTGCTTCTTCCTACTCCTTTTCGGGCATGATGTAAAATGAAATGATATGAAATTGTGTGATGTATTATGATGTAAGTGTGTTCATGTTCGAAATAAACTAAAGAAAGAAAGAAATGTCCCTGCCCAGGTAACACCTAACGTTAGCGTAACGTTACTGTATGGTTCTCGTTTGGTTATGCAAGATGAGAACATTCTAAGAACATTCTCAGAACATATCAAAACCTATGACACACAAAATATTTGCCTGCAATGGAAACAGCAACCGTTAGGCTTTTCAAAGTGTTTTTTTTCCGCAAATTTACTTTATATACATTATGTAGTAACGTTTCCCTGACGTTCCGCGAACGTGTTGTGTTTTTCGAGTAATCTGACGCGCATGCGCGTAGAATCTTCCCTAAGACAAAGAAGGACTACCAAGCTCGACGACGTACGCTCGACAACGCTGCAAATTCCAGAATCCCGATAAATCAGGCAATTGCATTGATCACATGTAAGTAGATAGAAAGAGTGAAATACGAAGCACGTTTTTTTGTAACAATTTCTACCCTATGTAACAGAGTTAAAATACACCTTTGTTATTTATTATATTTTGTTTGTGTATTTTATCTCCAAATAGTTATCTTGTCTGCTCGTCTATGAGAGGGCGGTTTGATATCTTTTTGTCCCTCCTGAGCTCCTGTAGTTCTCCTGGGTTGTGTAGCCCCTCCCTTCTCCCCTGAATTTTCTGTTTGTTATAGTCCTGACAATATAGCACAAAAACAGACGTAAATACCATTGCATTCCATTTCTATTGTATTATAATTATCACTAATAAAGAATTATTGTTGAATTTTGTGTTTGAGTGTTAGTCCTGACAATATAGAGCAAAAACAGACGAAAATAGCATGTTCCTAAACAGTTCCCTAAACGTTCATGCCAAACGTTCTTGGCTAACGTTCTGCTAACCAAGCAAGAACTCCACAACCTAACGTTCTTTGAACGTTACAAACTAACGTTCCCATAACAATGCCACTACGTTCTCCTAACGTTCTCATAACGTTCGCGTGTTACCTGGGTGAGGAATGTAAAGTGGGAGTACTGTAATTACCTAACGTTACATTATTATTTTCCATAACAATTTAGCCCCCTCCACAATATTAACCCGACGTTAAAACAGAACTATTAGCAATTGCCGAATCATGTAACATTAGCTTAATGCTAAAAAGCCAGGTTACTATCACATTCTGTAACAGACAAATAATTTCATGTAGGCTACGTTACCTACCTGCTACCTCTGTCTTTTCTCGTTTCTCCTCCTCTTCTTTTCTCTTTTTTCTTCCCTGGGCACCTGACAGTTTTGGCATCTTGTGTTGATTTTTTGATGTGGGGACGTCCAAAAAGAGTCACGATACGGGAAGGGAGGGGGCGCACCGTGCGGGGGAGGAGGGGGGGGGGGGGGGGGGGGGGGGGGGGGCGTAATGTTGTAACAAATAATATTTCTATTAAATAGGCTTTACTTTGCATTTTAATTAACGTGGGATTATTTTTTGTATTTAGAAATAATAGTACCAACTTTTTTTTTCTTTTTTTTTTTTCTCCCAACATTTGTGGCACTGGGGTGGCGCCCCCTGATGGACGGCGCCCTTAGCATTTGCCTATACGGCCTATGCCACGGGCCGGCCCTGTTCTCAATGCCTTGTCTAATTGAAGGTGTGGATCATTTGAAAGTTAAATAAAACATCATATTCAAATCTGCTGAACTCAGATCAGTGATGTCGAGCTTTGGGCGGCGGGTCTCGGTTTGTAGGGCCGTGCCAACAACTTGAGGGTTCCAGGTTCAATCCCCGCTTCAGCCATCCTAGTCACTGCGGCTGTGTCCTTGGGCAAGGCACTCTACCCACCTGCTCTCAGTGCCACCCACACTGGTTTACATGTCGCTTAATGATGTAGATAATGGGTTTCACTATGTCAATCGATCAATCAATCAAAGTTTAGTTGTATAGCCCTTAATCACAAATGTCTCAAAGGGCTGCACAAGCCACATCTACATCCTCGGCTCAGATCAGGGTAAGAAAAAACTCAACCCAATGGGAACAACAAGAAACCTTGGAAGGGACCGCAGATGTGGGGACCCCCCCCCCCTGGGTGAATGGTGCAATGAATGCCGAGTGGATACAGTTAATTACGTGAGAGTCCAGTCCATAGTGGGGCCAGCAGAGGAACCTCTTGCATGTACACACGTCAGGGCGCAGAGACGTCACTGACTGATGCATAAGGAGTGGTCCACCCCTGACTTCATGGGAAAGTCCAGTCCATTGGGAGTTTAGCAGGTAAAGCGCTTTGAGTCTCTAGAGAAAAGCGCGATATATATATAATTCACTTCACGCTACGTATCTTATTGGTCAGAACAACAGTAGTATTGATAGATCTCAGAACCATAATCGTTAGAGATGCCGATAAATGCGTTAAAATGTAATATCGGAAATTATCGGTATCGTTTTTTTAAAATCGGTATCGTTTTTTTAAAATTTATTTTATTTTATTTTATTTTTCTAAATTAAATCAACATAAAAAACACAAGAAACACTTACAATTAGTGCACCAACCCAAAAAACCTCCCTCCCCCATTTACACTCATTCACACAAAAGGGTTGTTTCTTTCTGTTATTAATATTCTGGTTCCTACATTATATATCAATATATATCAATACAGTCTGCAAGGGATACAGTCCGTAAGCACACATGATTGTGCGTGCTGCTGGTCCACTAATAGTACTAACCTTTAACAGTTAATTTGACTCATTTTCATTAATTACTAGTTTCTATGTAACTGTTTTTATATTGTTTTACTTTCTTTTTTATTCAAGAAAATGTTTTTAATTTATTTATCTTATTTTATTTTTTATGAATTTTTTTTAAAAGTACCTTATCTTCACCATATCTGGTTGTCCAAATTAGGCATAATAATGTGTTAATTCCACGACTGTATATATCAGTTGATATCGGTATCGGTTGATATCGGTATCGGTAATTAAAGAGTTGGACAATATCGGAATATCGGATATCGGCAAAAAGCCATTATCGGACATCCCTAATAATCGAGTGTGTGTGAACAATAAAACAAAATGAGCCTTAAAAACACCACAAATTGACAAGTCGGCCAGTGTGAAGCCTTCAAGCCACGGTGCCGTGTCTACTTCTGGCCCTGTAACAAGGTTCTTTGTGTGGTGCAAAAGGGCTTGCTCTTCTATGACCGAGGAGGAGAGGTTACTAGCACTTCACTCCTTGCACCTGTGTGCTCTGTGTCAAACAATGTTCTTTTCTAGTGCTTTTGTCCGAGCCCGTGCAGTCGACTTCCTCGGTTGAGGTTGAAAAGGATTTGGAAATCATTGTATTCTGTTTTTAATTACGATTTACACAACGTGCCAACTTCACTGGTTTTGGGGATTTGTAGATTGAATAAATGTGATCATAGCTCGGTGATACTTCTCTACTGTTGTTGACTCCACAGGTATTCCACGTTCCTTGGGAGTCAAGACTTTGGCTGGCGAATAGATCCATCTTGTAGAGCTGTAGGGGCATAATAAGAGAAACAAGGGCATGTGTTCCTACCCAATTTAGAGTCAGGACGCTAACAGTAATCAAGAGGAGGGCTCGCTTGGGGTTGTTTAAGGTCTACCATGTCTGAATATGGCAGGCTCAAATTTTCACTCTTAATTGATTTGACCAATCTAAGTCTAAGACAATATCTGACCAATCAAAGTCTATGAGCATGAACTGATGAAGCCTACTGTGGTATTGGCATCAGCCGCTACACTAGATCTGACCAATCTAAGTCCAAGACTAGATCTAACAAATCTAAGTCTAAGACTAGATCTGACCAGTCTAAGTTTTTGAGCATGAACTGATGAAGCCTACTCTGATGAGAGGCAAAACGTCTTCTAAGACAAACCAAAAAGTCTATTTGCGATCGATTGATTGCCCTGAGATTACAATGATCTGGCTGAATGAGAACATTTACAGACAAGAAGAGTTAAGTTGTATCGATTCAAACCGTGCAGCTCAATGAGAGTTGTGATTGATCAGTCTCAGGGAACCATTGCCCCTAGCGGCTAGGCAAAGAATCAGGATCTTAAACAGGCTTAGGATGCTGTCAGAAGGACGGGTGTACAGACTATGATGTAGTATAATGAAGCCTTAAAGGCCTACTGAAACCCACTACTACCGACCACGCAGTCTGATAGTTTATATATCAATGATGAAATCTTAACATTGCAACACATGCCAATACGGCCGGGTTAGCTTACTAAAGTGCAATTTTAAATTTTGCGCGAAATATCCTGCTGAAAACGTCTCGGAATGATGACGCCTGCGCGTGATGTCACGGATTGTAGAGGACATTTTGGGACAGCATGGTGGCCAGCTATTAAGTCGTCTGTTTTCATCGCAAAATTCCACAGTATTCTGGACATCTGTGTTGGTGAATCTTTTGCAATTTGCTCAATGAACAATGGAGACAGCAAAGAAGAAAGCTGTAGGTGGGAAGCGGTGTATTGCGGCAGGTGTTGTGCCGGATAACGCACCCCCGCCGTAGAATGCACCCCCTGACTGTTGTGCCGGATAACACAGCCGGTGTTTCATTGTTTACATTCCCGAAAGATGACAGTCAAGCTTTACCATTGGCCTGTGGAGAACTGGGACAACAGAGACTCTTACCAGGAGGACTTTGAGTTGGATACGCAGACGCGGTACCGTGAGTACGCATGCAGCTGCGGCTTCCAAACATTTGATCGCTTGCCCATACGTGCGCTCATTAATATATAATCCATCCATTTTCTACCGCTTGTCCCTATCGGAGTCGAGGGGTGCTGGACCCTATCCCATTAGGAAGTAATTTTGTTGACACAGTGAACAGCCAATCGTGTTCGTAGTGTTGGGATCGGTATATCAAGTCTCCTCTCCCCATGTCTGGGTGTGGTCTGTGTATGTTGCATCAGACGCTGAGAGACCCAGGCAGACAGAGAGCCTCGTGTCTGTGTTAATGAAACTAGCGCGGTGGTAGCGGCCTTTGTGGTGGAAAAATACACAAAGATTGATACTGCAAGTCCAAAGGCTGTAAAACCACTTGAGCTGAGAGGCCCTGTGTTGCATCTGGGCCTACCGCATGGTCATGTTTTCTTTTTGGCATTGGATTTGAGACAACCAAGGATTTCCAGACCTGGATGGCGAGTCGAGCCTGAAGTAAATGACTGGTATTTGTCACCCCGCTGGTTACACACACAGAGACTAGACAAACACTGACACTAAACAAACAAACAAACTAAACAAACACTATCTTTATTTTATTTTCATATTAGAGCGCTTCACTTATCTCTTATTTGTCATATTTTGTGGACAGTTGACTTTAAAAAAAAGCTGCAAGTAAATGCAAATTGTTTTGTAAATTCTGTGTACAATCGGGAGTAATTTAGGCTTGGAGTCAATGAAAGTGTGATGTGATTAAGGAAGGAAGCTGATAAAACATAAGGAGGATTAGAATTCACAACAAGACAAATTGCACGATATAGTCTATGTGTCATGGTATAACACTGAATTATAGAATGGACTCAGAAATAAACTATAAATACCAACATCAACAAATACAACAGCAGGAGCCAGTGGTAACAGTACAAATACTTGAGATCTGTCCTACGTAAGGCTCCTTCTACACTAAGGTTATCCAGGGTAAATAACACTTAACCTTATCATTGTCCACACACACACAATGGTCGTTTAAGACCCTCCCCACCCTCGGTCCGCAGACGAAACGCGACCTACAACGCATGCCCCGAAAATGCGCACGTCATAGTCACCTCCAGTGTGGCTTTGTATGCCAGTTCTTAAAGGGGAACATTATCACCAGACCTATGTAAGCGTCAATATATACCTTGATGTTGCAGAAAAAAGACCATATATTTTATTAACCGATTTCCGAACTCTAAATGGGTGAATTTTGGCGAATTAAACGCCTTTCTAATATTCGCTCTCGGAGCGATGACGTCACAATGTGACGTCGCATTGGGAAGCAATCCGCCATTTTCTCAAACACCGAGTCAAATCAGCTCTGTTATTTTCCGTTTTTTCGACTGTTTTCCGTACCTTGGAGACATCATGCCTCGTCGGTGTGTTGTCGGAGGGTGTAACAACACGAACAGGGATGGATTCAAGTTGCACCAGTGGCCCAAAGATGCAAAAGTGGCAAGGAATTAGACGTTTGTTCCGCACACTTTACCGACGAAAGCTATGCTACGACAGAGATGGCAAGAATGTGTGGATATCCTGCGACACTCAAAGCAGATGCATTTCCAACGATAAAGTCAAAGAAATCTGCCGCCAGACCCCCATTGAATCTGCCGGAGTGTGTGAGCAATTCAGGGACAAAGGACCTCGGTAGCACGGCAAGCTATGGCGGCAGTTTGTTCCCGCAGATGAGCGAGCTAAACCCCCTGGATGTCTTGGCTCACACCGTCCCGAAGATGATCAAGAGAAGAATATCGACCCTAGCTTCCCTGGCCTGCTGACATGAGGGTATGTCTGTCGTGTCGTTTTCGTCGGTTTCGCTTGCATACGGTTCAAACCGATATGGCTCAATAGCTTCAGTTTCTTCTTCAATTTCATTTTCGCTACCTGCCTCCACACTACAACCATCCATTTCAATACATTCGTAATCTGTTGAATCGCTTAAGCCGCTGAAATCCGAGTCCGAATCCGAGCTAATGTCGCTATAGCTTGCTGTTCTTTCCGCCATGTTTGTTTGTGTTGGCTTCACTATGTGACGTCACAGGAAAATGGACGGGTGGTTAAAATCAGGCACTTTGAAGCTTTTTTTAGGGAAATTGCGTGATGGGTAAAATTTTGAAAAAAACTTAGAAAAATATAACAAGCCACTGGGAACTGATTTTTAATGGTTTTAACAATTCTGATATTGTGATAATGTTCCCCTTTAAATGTAAGTGTGCTGTGGGGCCCTATTGTAGTGAATCACACCTGAGCAATCATACATTAATAAAATCTTTAATGGACATGTGAAAGTCAACAATGTGATAAAGAACATTTTACATCAATCAATCTAGGGATCTAGATATCTGGTCAGGACACTCCTCACTCTTTTGCCTTCACCTTCATTGTCCATTCCTTTTTGGTGACTTTATATACTCTGGACCTAGATGTTGAGTCCACGACATACATAGCGGACAATAACTGATACAGTCTGCTTTGCCAGTCCAAATGCATTCGCCGTTTTCCGTAGTCTTCCCTCGTCGGCCAGGTAATACAAAGCACACGCTACCTTTTTTTAATCCCATCCACGGGAGCCCGCATTCTCGTTGTCGTCAAATGGACAACGTTTTTCTGTAAGTAGAATCACAGCTGACCTGGACATTGGAAAGTTTTCTTGCCGTCTGAGAAGTGTTGTATCCCAAATAGCTGCAATCGCTTTCTATTAAGGTATTCATGTGTGATTTCCACAAGCATGTGTACAGACGGAAGGAGAAACACGGGCATGTCTGGATGACTCGCCTCCATCTTTCCTCCGAGTTACGGAACCGCTTTATTATGAAGCTGGCTGTGGCGCTTTCTTTCTGACGTCACTTCCTGTGTGGGGCGCGGTCCTTCTGGCGTCACTTCCTCTCCGAACTCAGTTTGTAAACGATTAATGAGTCCATACAGAACTAAGAGCCGGAGATTCAAGAAATAGACGGCGCACTTACCCGAGTAAAAAATTATCCAAGGAGGGGAACCTTAAAAAATTAATTACTGTGGCCGAAACGGGGCTTAGGCTAAATAATTATTCGTTTAAGGGGTTATCCGGCTTAATGTAGACACAGCCTAAGTCTGTGAACATGAACTGATGAATCCTGCTTGGGTGAGAGGTGAAAACATCTTCTAAGACAATCTAAACTGTCCAGTTGCATTCGATTCAATGAGAATGCAATGCCTTGAGAATACAGTTAATAGACAGGTAGAGGTAACAGGACTAATAAAGAAGGTAGAAGGACAGCTTTAAGGTATTAATTAGGAAATCCAGAGGCATTGGAATCCCAGCTTCATGTTTTCAATGCATGTCATTTACTTTTCTGTCTTACTGGTACAAGGACATGATTTTATTTTAAACGAGGACTGGGCTTATATTTATGTTCTTGTTCTTGCAATTGCAGAGGGACGTAGTTGTTTGGTGAATGGACATGAAACACATTAGATGAATGCATAATGCAGGCAGTGCTCAGTCTGTGTTTAAGCTGCAGCCAATCATTACATCATTTTTAATGGAAAGAAGATTGCCTTCCCCTGCAAGGAAACTGAAATACTGTACCACTGCTGTACACACAGTGGCTTTTTTGCAGCGCACAATAAAATCAAAAATATTAATTTCCTTTCCATGTATAGTTCTAATTCTGTCTTTGTTTGTTACTCAGTTACTTCCACATTTCTTAACCCAACATCAAAATATTAAGCATTGTACAGTATTGGCACATTCAAAATGGCCAATTTTTTAAATAATTCCACATTTGAAAATGGCTGTAGAATTTTAGTATCACACTTCTCAACTGATTCAAACCATTTATAAATGATAAATGATAAATGGTTTATACTTGTATAGCGCTTTTCTACCTTCAAGGTACTCAAAGCGCTTTGACAGTATTTCCACATTCACCCATTCACACACACATTCACACACTGATGGCGGGAGCTGCCATGCAAGGCGCTAACCAGCAGCCATCAGGAGCAAGGGTGAAGTGTCTTGCCCAAGGACACAACGG
>NC_084574.2:23072500-23232500 GCF_033978685.3 Nerophis lumbriciformis
TTCCTTTATTAATTTGTATTTGTCGTTTAATTTCCTGTGTATCCACTTTTATTTTTCCATATTTTGTTATCGAACATTTTTATTATTGTATTTGCATTTCCTTCATATAATTATAAGACGCGCATGTCAATTATGAGCTTATTTAATCATTCATCTTCGAGTTTGTCATTTGTCAGCTTTTGGGAGCTTTTTATTTTTTAATTTTTTTTAACTATAGCCGAAATAGGGAAACACGAGCAAAGACTTACTGTCAATAAACGGAATATTATATAATATAATTACTGTAATAATAACACCGTTTTTTTTTAAAATACAACTTGAGTCTTTTTTTTGGTTTTTTTACAAAATGAAAATTAAAGGTGGTAATATTTTCAGTGATACTGCTAAAACGATCAACATATATAATTAAATAGGCAAGTGAATATTATTTTGTATTTTTTCAACATGTTTCACTTTTTTATATGTTGAAACACATTCTCTACTGTTAGTAATTTTAATATTTAAATACAATGAATTTCCATTCAATAGAAAATGAGTTTAATAAGTAACTAAACTCTGTTACTTTCTACTCCTTTTCAGACATGATAAATAGTGCAATTATGTGGTGCTTTAATGCATTATTTGTAATATGTTGTAAACAAACTAACTGCTTTTAAAGCATGTATGTGAAAATGGTTCTACAGACGTACCTCCAGTGCAGTGTTGAGATGTCAGATGCAAGGTGAAGAAGTCCTTGCAGAGTCCTGACCCTTTGGACGTCATGATTGACTAAGCACTGACACAAACATAACAACAGAAAACACACTTTTCTTTACTGATAAATGCACATGCAAGTTCTGCCATACACGTTGTGTTCTCACACTTTTACTGCGATTCTTTACCTCTTTTCCTCCACCCTTGTATTTTTTCTTCACATAAATCACTTTTACAGCATCTGTGCTATTCTAAGGCATCCAGCACAACACCATATGTCTCAAATGGAATACTTCCATCACTAAGTATTGTGTGCAAACTCTACTCAGCTCTTGAGTGTGTGGATTTTGACAGGCTAGTGTTGTGTCGAATCCACTATGTCGGAAATGACGACCGTAATATTTACTTGAATTGCAACCACTCGAGATGGCTACTATTGAGGGTAAGTGTTCAAAACAATCCGTGGGTCAATATACAGTACACTATACTGTCATTGTTTATCTGTAAATAACAATATATCAATACTACATGTCAGTGTTTATCTGTAAATAACAATATATCAATACTACATGTCAGTGTTTATCTGTAAATAACAATATATGCATAATAAATGTCAGTGTTTATCTGTAAATAACAATATATCAATACTACACGTCAGTGTTCACCTGTAAATAACAATATATACATAATAAATGTCAGTGTTTACCTTTAAATAACAAATATATAAATAATACATATCAGTGTTTATCTGTAAATACCAATATATCAATAATAAATGTAAGTTTTACCTGTAAATAACAATATATAAATAATAAATGTCAGTGTTTACCTGTAAATAACAATATATAAATAATACATGCCAGTGTTTATCTGTAAATAACAATATATAAATAATACATGCCAGTGTTTATCTGTAAATAACAATATATAAATAATACATGTCAGTGTTTATTTGCAAATAACAATATATCAATAATAAATGTCAGTGTTTACCTGTAAATAACAATATATAAATAATACATGTCAGTGTTTATCTGTAAATAACAATATATCAATAATAAGTGTCAGTGTTTATCTGTAAATAATAATATATCAATAATACATGTCAGTGTTTATTTGTAAATAACAATATATCAAAACTACATGTCAGTGTTTATCTGTAAATAACAATATATCAATACTACATGTCAGTGTTTATCTGTAAATAAGAATATATACATAATAAATGTCAGTGTTTACCTGTAAATAACAATATATACATAATACATGTCAGTGTTTATCTGTAAATAACAATATATCAATAATACATGTCAGTGTTTATCTGTAAATAACAATATATCAATAATGCATGTCAGTGTTTATCTGTAAATAACAATATATACATAATACATGTCAGTGTTTATCTGTAAATACAATATATACATAATAAATGTCAGTGTTTACCTGTAAATAACAATATATAAGTAATACATGTCAGTGTTTATCTGTAAATAACAATATATCAATAATAAGTGTCAGTGTTTATCTGTAAATAACAATATATAAATAATGCATGTCAGTGTTTATCTGTAAATAACAATATATCAATAATAAGTGTCAGTGTTCGCCTGTAAATAACAATATATCAATAATAAATGTCAGTGTTTATCTGTAAATAACAATATATCAATACTACATGTCAGTGTTTATCTGTAAATAACAATATATCAATACTACATGTCAGTGTTTATCTGTAAATAACAATATATACATAATAAATGTCAGTGTTTACCTTTAAATAACAAATATATAAATAATACATATCAGTGTTTATCTGTAAATACCAATATATCAATAATAAATGTAAGTTTTACCTGTAAATAACAATATATAAATAATAAATGTCAGTGTTTACCTGTAAATAACAATATATAAACAATACATGCCAGTGTTTATCTGTAAATAACAATATATAAATAATACATGTCAGTGTTTATTTGCAAATAACAATATATCAATAATAAATGTCAGTGTTTACCTGTAAATAACAATATATAAATAATACATGTCAGTGTTTATCTGTAAATAACAATATATCAATAATAAGTGTCAGTGTTTATCTGTAAATAATAATATATCAATAATACATGTCAGTGTTTATCTGTAAATAACAATATATCAATACTACATGTCAGTGTTTATCTGTAAATAACAATATATACATAATACATGTCAGTGTTTATCTGTAAATAACAATATATAAGTAATACATGTCAGTGTTTATCTGTAAATAACAATATATCAATAATAAGTGTCAGTGTTTATCTGTAAATAACAATATATAAATAATGCATGTCAGTGTTTATCTGTAAATAACAATATATCAATAATAAGTGTCAGTGTTTATCTGTGAATAACAATATATCAACAATAAATGTCAGTGTTTACCTGTAAATAACAATATATAAGTAATACATGTCAGTGTTTATCTGTAAATGACAATATATCAATAATAAATGTCAGTGTTTATCTATAAATAACAATATATCAATAATACATGTCAGTGTTTACCTGTACATAACAATATATACATAATAAATGTCAGTGTTTACCTGTAAATAACTATATATAAATAATACATGTCAGTGTTTACCTGTAAATAACTATATATAAATAATACATGTCAGTGTTTATCTGTAAATAACAATATACATACAATAAATGTCAGTGTTTATCTGTAAATAACAATATATCAATAATATGTATACATATACATATATCAATAATATACATTTCACAGCATTTAACAGAATTTAAAACAATAAAATAAAACACTGTAAACAAAAGGTCCTGTAACATTCGACATTAGCCCAGGGGTGTCAAACTAATTTTAGATGGGGGCCACATGGAGAAAAATCTTCTCCCAAGAGGGCCGGACTGGTAAAATCACAGCACAATAACTTAAAAATATGGGCTTTGTACCGAGGATGTCATTGTGGCTTGTGCAGCCCTTTGAGACACTTGTGATTTAGGGCTATATAAATAAAGACAACTTCGGATTGTTTTCTTTGTTTAAAAATAGAACAAGCACATTCTGAAAATGTACAATTCATAATGTTGTTGGGTTTTTTTTACACTTAAATGTTGCGGTTAATAGTATTCTATCTTTATTTGTCGTTATTTATACTTTCTGAATAAATGATGTGATAATGTTCATCAGTCAACTCATTGGTGTTAATTTTCAATCTATCAAGATAAAAAATGCTATTTATGTAGTTTGATCATTTTCCTCGACTGGGCACTAACATCATGTGGTTTATTTTGTACATATGTAGCATCATCTACAAAGATACAAAGAATTGATATTGCGACATCTAGTGGACACATTTAGAACAGTTGATTCTTTCATTCAGAAATTTCAGATACATTTTTATACTTAGCAAACTCATCCCGCGGGCCGGATAAAACCTGTTCGAGGGCCTGATCCGGCCCTCGGGCCGTACATTTGACACCCCTGCATTAGACAAATTAGACATTAGACCAACTTTATTGATCCACAAAGGAAATTGTTCCACACATTAGCTCAGTTACAAAGGATGGAAAGGATAAGGATGGAAAGGATAATGCACACAAGGTAGACTAAAAATGTACCATAATAGTAATATAAAATATAACATATATGTAATATTTACATATTATGTATACAGTATATAATATATCCTGATATATTCTATTATTATATTATATTATATTTTTACATAATATATAACACACTTTCTGACCTCAGGGCCCAACTTCTCCACTACGGAAGGGCCTGGAGCCCACTCGAATAGTGACACTGAATTAGTAACCTTATTCTCGATTATAATCGTATCCAATAATTATATCTTACAGTTTACAACCTTGACAAACTATAGAAAACCATGTTAATCACAAATATTATTGCCAAGGCTTAGGTCAGGCTGATTCCACAAATAAGTACTAATCAAATATGCTGCATAAGAAGAGATTCAAAATGTACATCCAGTTATGCAGTGCTAAAATAATGACATTCTAACTAAAGATAATAATAACAATAATAATAATAATACATATTTTTCTTAAATAAATTGTCATTAACATTTAAGGGCAACATTTGTTATTTTTTAAATACAGTTTCACCACTTTAGTCATAATTTTAGCACTTACGAAACTTCTCTATGACTTTACCTGGAGACTTCTTCTTTTTGTTTGAGACTGTCATTCCTGCCACAAGTGGTGGAAAAGTGTATTACAAGTGAAAATCAGATATTTGTTGGCGGCCCAACGATGGTTAAGAAACACTGCCGTAGACGACGTCGCACGCTCTTGTACAGTAGGTGGCGTTATGCTGTTAAAGCGAAAGATGAATTGACTATAACATTACAGAGATGCAGCTGGGATAGGCTCCAGCCTCCCCCCCCCACACACACATCCCTGACAGGGATAAGCGGTAGAAAAATGGATGGATGATAGTTACGATGTATAATTGTTGCGGATGTCCGATAAATGCGTTAAAATGTAATATCGGAGATTATCGGTATCGTTTTTTTTTTTTTATCGGTATCGTTTTTTGTTTTTTTGTTTTTTTTAATTAAATCAACATAAAAAACACAAGATACACTTACAATTAGTGCACCAACCCAAAAAACCTCCCTCCCCCATTTACACTCATTCACACAAAAGGGTTGTTTCTTGCTGTTATTAATATTCTGGTTCCTACATTATATATCAATATATATCAATACAGTCTGCAAGGGATACAGTCCGTAAGCACACATGATTGTGCGTGCTGCTGGTCCACTAATAGTACTAACCTTTAACAGTTAATTTTACTCATTTTCATTCATTACTAGTTTCTATGTAACTGTTTTTATATTGTTTTACTTTCTTTTTTATTCAAGAAAATGTTTTTAATTTATTTATCTTATTATTTTTTTTTTTTTAAAAGTACCTTATCTTCACCATACCTGGTTGTCCAAATTAGGCATAATAATGTGTTAATTCCACAACTGCATATATCGGTTGATATCGGTATCGGTAATTAAAGAGTTGGACAATATGGGAATATCGGATATCGGCAAAAAGCCATTATAGGACATCCCTAATAATTGTACTTTAATTTAGAATTTAAATATAATTGTATTGTAATTATATACAATTACAAGAAACGATACAGCATATATTTCTAACTTTATTGTAATAAACTGTCGAATCAAAGCTCTGCAGTTCCTGTAAATTGCTGCAAAAATACTTCACATTAATTTACTGTATGTGTGAAAGTAATGCAATCATGTAACTTTGTGTTACATAAAAAATAGGTCAATAAGTAATAATGCATCTAATTAATAATGAATTTACTACATGTTCACAATATACCAGATGCCAATAAAAAAACAAATTAAAAGAACAAGCTGTTGGCTGAAAATGTTCCCCAAGCCGTATTTTGGACCCTTTTTTCAATCATCTTAGGCTGATGTTATTTGTATAATACCTCATATTTATCATAACATGAATTTATGAATTTCTTGGATGCTTGAATACTTCATTTTTTTAATAGTGGCCCATTTAAAATATTTATGATTGTCTTAAACACACACAATATCTTGCCTCTTGTAAAGTACAAATATGTAAGATTTTTTATCTTTCTTTATGTTGTGCATTAAATTACTTTCTCTTTTTTCCGTGTGTGGCTGCATCAGTAGTTGTGTGTGTGTGTGTGTGTGTGTGTGTGTGTGTGTGTGTGTGTGTAAGGGATATACTCTTGGCCTTGGGAAAAATCAGAGTGCGACAGACTGACGGAAAACAGACTGTGGCATAGAGCTTCCTCTCACTAATGAATTCCTGATCACATTTACACACACGCACACACACACATGCACACACACACACACCACACGTGCGCACACACATGCACACACACACACACACACACACACACACACACACACACACACACACACACACACACACACACACACACACACACACACACACAGGTATAATCACTTATATTGAGCATAAGTTGATTTGTGTATCACAGAAAGTACAATCAGGACTAACAGACACAATACTGTATGATTATTATATATTTTTAAATAATAAATGTCGTTTTTTTAAATGATTGGTCGACTGGCCTCGTGCGAGGTTCAAGAAGGTACCAAGTCCAAGGGTGAGTGTTCATCTCTTCCAGATGGTTTGATGTGAGCTCCTCATCAAATGATGCAGAAGTCGTAAAACTGCAGTGTTGCTGTCAACCAACAGGGGACAGAACAGGCCCCTCTCAAGCAGTCCTGCATAGAGTATGGCCGACTAAACAACAGGCGCCATTTCTGCTACCAAGGACCTGTGCAGGCTGTGCCTGGATGCATGCAATTGCTGTCGTTTTTTCTGACAAAACCAACCAAAATAACACGTCTAAATATAGTTCTAAACATACCCCGGCTCGTAACCTTACAACAAAACGTGCTTTTATTTTGTGGAAGTATAATTTTGCGGCCGTAGTTGACGCACTCTGCAGTGTTTAGTGACCAGCAGGCACTCTAGCACGCAACCGACGGCGCTATAAACGTAAAAAAAAAAAAATCTACAGATCGACCGAAAAAAGAACTTATTACCCTCATTTTGCCAAAAATCTTCATTAGGTTTGGAGCAATATTCAAGAAGAAATTGTGTGAAGAATGTCCACTGTAGCATCCAATGTATTTTTAATCACTGTACATGCTATATGCCTGTGCTTTTACTTAGAAAAACTTAATTGATTCACTATCATCTATTATTATAATGTTTCTTTTACTCTTTCAAAGCCCGTCTATTGGTATTAGTGTTCGACTTTCTCTTCTGCTCTTATAAGCTAGTATTATTGTAGTTTTACTGAGATTTGAGGATAGTCTGTTCTTTTGTCAAACCATCTTTTAACTTGTTAATTTCTTCTGTTATTAACGGAAGTGGGATTTATTGTTTTTATTTTAATTTTTTTTTTATCTTGTAACATCTCAATATAGTTAACTACTGTTTACTGCTTAACTACTATTGTTTCTCCAATACTTTTCTATTAATTATTTTATTTTTAGAGTAAAATTTGTGCTGAAATTATAATTACTTTTTAGGTGGGCAACAATCAACAAGCAATCCCATATTAGTGTATTTTGTTTGGAAAAAAAACAAAACAAAACAAATAATATATATATATATATATATATATATATATATATATATATATATATATATATATATATATATATATATGTTTAAAAAAAAATTATATTTACATAGACAGTTAAGTAACACAGATTATTTAACTATATACATTTACAGTATATATATATACATATATATATATATATATATATATATATATATACATATATATATATACATATATATATATATATATATAATATATATATATATATATATATATATATATATATATATATATATATATATATATATATATATATATATATATATATATATATATATAGGGACGGCGTGGCGCAGTGGAAGAATGGCCGTGCGCAACCCGAGGGTCCCTGGTTCAATCCCCACCTAGTACCAACCTCGTCATGTCCGTTGTGTCCCGAGCAAGACACTTCACCCTTGCTCACCCTATATACAGGTAAAAGCCAGTAAATTAGAATATTTTGAAAAACTTGATTTATTTCAGTAATTGCATTCAAAAGGTGTAACTTGTACATTATATTTATTCATTGCACACAGACTGATGCATTCAAATGTTTATTTCATTTAATTTTGATGATTTGAAGTGGCAACAAATGAAAATCCAAAATTCCGTGTGTCACAAAATTAGAATATTACTTAAGGCTAATACAAAAAAGGGATTTTTAGAAATGTTGGCCAACTGAAAAGTATGAAAATGAAAAATATGAGCATGTACAATACTCAATACTTGGTTGGAGCTCCTTTTGCCTCAATTACTGCGTTAATGCAGCGTGGCATGGAGTCGATGAGTTTCTGACACTGCTCAGGTGTTATGAGAGCCCAGGTTGCTCTGATAGTGGCCTTCAACTCTTCTGCGTTTTTGGGTCTGGCATTCTGCATCTTCCTTTTCACAATACCCCACAGATTTTCTATGGGGCTAAGGTCAGGGGAGTTGGCGGGCCAATTTAGAACAGAAATACCATGGTCCGTAAACCAGGCACGGGTAGATTTTGCGCTGTGTGCAGGCGCCAAGTCCTGTTGGAACTTGAAATCTCCATCTCCATAGAGCAGGTCAGCAGCAGGAAGCATGAAGTGCTCTAAAACTTGCTGGTAGACAGCTGCGTTGACCCTGGATCTCAGGAAACAGAGTGGACAGACACCAGCAGATGACATGGCACCCCAAACCATCACTGATGGTGGAAACTTTACACTAGACTTCAGGCAACGTGGATCCTGTGCCTCTCCTGTCTTCCTCCAGACTCTGGGACCTCGATTTCCAAAGGAAATGCAAAATTTGCTTTCGTCAGAAAACATGACTTTGGACCACTCAGCGGCAGTCCAGCTCTTTTTTTCCTTAGCCCAGGTGAGACGCTTTTCGCGCTGTTTCTTGGTCAACAGTGGCTTGACACGAGGTATGCGGCAGTTGAAACCCATGTCTTTCAAGCGTCTCTTGGTGGTGGATCTTGAAGCATTGACTCCAGCAGCTGTCCACTCCTTCTGAATCTCCCCCACATTTTTGAATAGTTTTTTTTTCACAATCTTGACCAGGGCGCGGTGATCCCTATCGCTTGTACACTTTTTCTGACCACAGTTTTTCCTTCCCTTTGCCTCTCCATTAATGTGTTTGGACACAGAGCTCTGAGAACAGCCAGCCTCTTCAGCAATAACCTTTTGTTTCTTTCCCTCCTTGTGCAATGTGTCGATGGTTGCCTTTTGGACAGCTGTCAAATCTGAAGTCTTCCCCATGTTTGTGTAGGCTTCAGAACTGGACTGAGAGACCATTTAAAGCCCTTTGCAGGTGTTTTGAGTTAATCAACTGATTAGTTTGTGGCACCAGGTGTCTTCAAAATTTAACCCTTACACAATATTCTAATTTTGTGACACACGGAATTTTGGATTTTCATTTGTTGCCACTTCAAATCATCAAAATTAAATGAAATAAACATTTGAATGCATCAGTCTGTGTGCAATGAATACATATAATGTACAAGTTACACCTTTTGAATGCAATTACTGAAATAAATCAAGTTTTTCAAAATATTCTAATTTACTGGCTTTTACCTGTATATATGTATTTTAGGGCTGCGAATCATTGGGTGTCCCACGATTTGATTCAATATCGATTTTTGGGGTCACGATTCGATTCAAAATCGATTTTTTTTTTCTCGATTCAACGCGATTCTCGATTCAAAAACGATATTTTCCCGATTCAAAAGGATTCTCTATTCATTCAATACATAGGATTTCAGCAGGATCTACCCCAGTCTGCTGACATGCAAGCAGAGTAGTAGATTTTTGTAAAAAGCTTTTATAATTGTAAAGGACAATGTTTAATCAACTGATTGCAATAATGTAAATTTGTTTTAACTATTAAATGAACCAAAAATATGACTTATTTAATCTTTGTGAAAATATTGGACTCAGTGTGTTGTCAAGCTTATGAGATGCGATGCAAGTGTAAGCCACTATTGTTCTTTTTTTTTATTTTTATAAATGTCTAATGATAATGTCAATGAGGGATTTTTAATCACTGCTATGTTAAAATTGTAACTAATATTGATACTGTTGTTGATAATATTCATTTTTGTTTCACTACTTTTGGTTTGTTCTGTGTCGTGTTTGTGTCTCCTCTCAATTGCTTTGTTTATTGCAGTTCTGAGTGTTGCTGGGTCGGGTTTGGTTTTGGAATTGGATTGCATTGTTATGGTATTGCTGAGTATTGTTTTGTTGGATTGATTAATTAGAATTTTTTTTCTTTAATTTAAAAATAAATAAAATAAAAAATAGATTTTTAAAAAATGAGAATCGATTCTGAATCGCACAACGTGAGAATCGCGATTCGAATCGATTTTTTCCCACACCCCTAATATATATATATATATATATATATATATATATATATATATATATATATATATATATATATATATATATATATATATATATATATATACACATTCATCCATCTATCCATCCATTTTCTACCACTTATTCCCTTCGGGGTCGCGGGGGGCACTGGAGCTTATATATATATATATATATATATATATATATATATATATATATATATATACATATTTTATTTTATTGTTGTTTTTAAAGACAAAGCTTTGTGTTGTTATTATTGGCTGATGTCAACATTTTGTTTTTTTCTCATTGTGCTTCTTGCTGTTATCCCAATTTATTCTGGTGTTTTTTTTGGTCATGTGCCTAAGGCCGATGACAAACGAGTCACGAACCACAGAAGATGGCCCCTGTGCCACACTTTGGGCACCCCTGCTGTAGAAGCTAACTCTTTATGGCCAATATAGACTATGACGCGAGTCAGCTTACGTATTGTAAGTAGTAAAATTAGCTGTTCACTTTGAACGTTTTTACTGTGTGTTAAAGGAGGGGCTCAACGAGGGAAGTTCTTCTTATGCTGCCGCCTTGTGTTTTATCATATTTTACTGCCTTTGCACAAAATCTGTACTTTGGAGCAATGTTGACGGACTCTAGCTTTTTAGCTTCTGGTCACAGGCGAGCGACGATGGTCGTGGGTGAAGGAAGAGTTGTTTGATGTTGGATGCTAGAAAATGTCCAATGTGTTGCAACAGTCAGCCTCAATTAATTTTTGCAGCTCGATGATTTTTGTGCACATCATGCCATGCCCGTTTGCAAGGCGGATGTGAGGCTGAAGAGAGGGAGGCGAGGGGCGTGGGCTTGTTCAGAGGTTAAAATGCCTGCCTGCGTGCCCATCTTTCCGGGTGGTGTTGTCACTGATGTCATATTAATATACAAAACCCAAAACCAGTGAAGTTGGCACGTTGTGTAAATGATAAATAAAAACAGAATACAATGATTTGCAAATCAGTTTCAACTTATATTCAATTGAATAGACTGCAAAGACAAGATATTTAATGTTCAAATTGGAGAACTTTGTTATTTTTTGCAAACATTAGCTCATTTGGAATTTGATGCCTGCAACATGTTTCAAAAAAGCTGGCACAAGTGGCAAAAAAGACTGAGAAAGTTGAGGAATGCTCATCAAACACTCATTTGGAACATCCCACAAGTGAACAGGCTAATTGGGAACAGGTGGGTGCCATGATTGGGTTTAAAAGGAGCTTCCATGAAATGCTCAGTCATTCACAAACAAGGATGGGGCGAGGGTCACCACTTTGTGAGCAAACTGTCCAACAGTTTAAGAACAAGATATTGCAAGGAATTTAGGGATTTCACCATCTACGGTCCGTAATATCATCAAAAGGTTCAGAGAATCTGGATAAATCACTGCACGTAAGCGATGATATTATGGACCTTCGATCCCTCAGTCTGTACTGCATCAAAAAGTGACATCAGAGTATAAAGGATATCACCACATGGGCTCAGGAACACTTCAGAATACCACTGTCAGTAACTACAGTTCGTCGCTACATCTGTAAGTGCAAGTTAAAACTCTACTATGCAAAGCGAAAGCCATTTATCAACAACACCCAGAAACGCCGCCGGCTTTGCTGGGCCCGAGCTCATCTAAGATGGACTGATGCAAAGTGGAAAAGTGTTCTGTGGACATCGTGTCCTCCGGAACAAAAAGGAAAAGAACCATCCGGATTGTTATGGGCGCAAAGTTGAAAAGGCAGCATCTGTGATGGTATAGGAGTGTACTAGTGCCCAAGGCATGGGTAACTTACACATCTGTGAAGGCACCATTAATGCTGAAAGGTATGCTGCTGCTTTCTTGCTCCCTTGCTCCCTGTAAGTTTATTGTAGATCATAAATCATGCATTTCACCTGAAAAGTAGAAGGCTGAGGATATAATCTGACAAGCTGGGACACTTTGACAGCCATTTCAGGACCTGAAACTGGCGAGTGCGACACAAAGAGCGCTTGTTCCCACACTGTTTCTTCCCAAGGATTATGAGTCATTTTTCATCTAAATAGGAATATATGAACATCCAAGCAGTTGGCATCCTAATGACAGCAGATCTTGTACAGTAAGTGATGTTTTATAATGTTTGTTGGCTCTGTTAAAGTCTGCTGTGAGTAATAATCAGTGATGAAGGAAAAAAAAGCAAACGTCATGCATTATTGAAATTAATGTATGCTTAAAACAGAGGTGTCAAAGTCGTTTTCACTGAGGGCCACATTGCAGTTATGTTTGGCCCCAGAAGGCCGCATCTAACAGTGAATATTATTATTACACCATTTTTTAATGCATTTTATTAGTAGACTTTTTTAAAACTAAAATGTAAAAAAAATATGGTACATTGCAATAATTTCACCTCAAAATTAAATGGAAAAACAGTACTGCTGTTTTTATGGTAAAAAAAAAAAGTCAGCTTAGTTTCCTGTAAATTTTTTTTTACCATAAATTTAAAAAAAAAATGCAATTTTACAGTAAAATTTTGGCACCTGAGCTGCCAGTTTGTTTTTTTAGTGTTTTTTTTACTGCAAATCAACAACTTTTATCACAATATTGCCAGTTTTGTGTTGTTCTTGTAAAACAGTGACATCTTTTTTAGTAAAATTATTATTATTACACCGTATTAATTACGGTGTATTACTGTAAATGCCAAAACGACACCACAGTTTATTACAATGAAAAAAAGTACAGTTTTTTTTTCATTTAGAGAAAAATGCTGTAAAAACCACAGTAAATTTCATTATTTTACTATGAAATCTATTGCTACTTTTACATTGCACAATTTGATGGATAACTTGCTTTGAAATCATTATTACTGTTTATTTCTATTTTAAAAAAATGGTTTGAATGTTTGATAATATATTTTTGCATAATTAGACAATATTTAAGTTAACATAATTTGCGATTACATGGAGTACTTTTTTTTTTTTTATCTCCCAAAATAGAAACAAAGAATACATTTAGTGAGAAAAGTTACGGTACTTTATTTATACATATTATTTCCAGGCTTTCGAGGGCCAAATAAAATGAAGTGGCGGGCCACATGTGGCCCCCGGGCATTGAGTTTGACACCAGTAGCTTAAAATGATCAAAATACAAATATTAAATGTCATTATGAATGTGCCCCTTACTACATTACATAAACACTTCATCATACAACATCATGTATATAAAACCCTAATGGAGGTGTTTGGATGACTTTTTAGGGGCTCTATAAGCAGAATTGAACGGCTCCCATAGGCTCCATCGTAAGCGAACTTTTGATCGAATTTATTTAATATGTAGAATGCATTGAAAAAAAAAAATCCATCAGTCGTCATGTGATGTCATAATGATTGTGAACGATGGGCAAAATTCCCCAAAAAGTGCAGTTCCCCTTTAAGATAGTAGAAAAGTAATACATGGAATGTTTGAAGTTGCCTTGCATATACTAGTACTTTTACATCCAGGAAAAAGAACACCCACACGCACACACAAGCGCACACATGCAATGTTTAGGGTCAGGTTGGTAACTTAGGTTGGTTTTTAATAGGGTACTTGCCTCAACTGCTCACACAATAAATCTTGCGCTACAAAGGGTATTCCGTTTTCAGCTGGGAACGCTAAACACAAATTAGGCATGGATATTTAGTATTATATTTAATTTGTGTTAATAAATATTTATTATATTTTTTACACATTTAAGAATGTGCTGTTTTGTTTTTTTCAACAATTAAAAATTCGGAGTGGATAGTTTGTCTTGTATTTCTCAGAATGTCAAACTTAATAATTCTTGTGTTTAACATTTTATGCACTTTTGTTTCATGTGTAAAAAGCATGACATGTTTTTAATATAAAATCACAGTTCTTTTGTCAAGTATTTATTATGTAAAAGAAGTATTCTTTTTTTTTTTTAAACCAGCCCATATTTGTGCTAAAAGTGGAACACATACTGTAGAAAATGAAAGCTCAAAAATGTAAAATAATGTGAGTGTATTCCTCACACAGTATACTACAAAACCCAAAACTAGTGAAGTTTGCACGTTGTGTAAATGGTAAATAAAAACAGAATACAATGATTTGCAAATTCTTTTCAACTTATATTCAATTGAATAAACTGCAAAGACAAGATATTTAATGTTCCAACTGAGAAACTTAATTTGTTTTGTGCAAATAATCATTAACTTAGAATTTAATGACAGCAACACATTGCAAAAAAAGCAGGCACGGGGGCATTTTTACCACTGTGTTACATGGCCTTTCCTTTTAACAACACTCAGTAAACGTTTGGCAAACTGAGGAGACCAATTTTTGAATCTTTTCAGGTGGAATTCTTTCCCATTCTTGCTTGATGTACAGCTTAAGTTGTTCAACAGTCTCCATTGTGGTATTTTAGGCTTCATAATGCGCCACACATTTTCAATGGGAGACAGGTCTGGACTACAGGCAGGCCAGTCTAGTACCCGCACTGTTTTACTAAGAAGCCACGCTGTTGTTACACGTGGCTTGGCATTGTCTTGCTGAAATAAGCAGGGGCGTCCATGATAACGTTGCTTGGATGGCAACATATGTTGCTCCAAAACCTGTATGTACCTTTCAGCATTAATGGTGCCTTCACAGATGTGTAAGTTACCCATGCCTTGGGCACTAATACACCCCCATACCATCACAGATGCTGACTTTTGAACTTTGCGCCTAGAACAGTCTGGAGGGTTCTCTTCCTTTTTGTTACGGAGGACACGGCATCCACAATTTCCAAAAACAATGTGAAATGTGGACTTATCAGACCACAGAATATTTTTCCACTTTGCATCAGTCCATCTTAGAAGAGCTCGGGCCCAGTGAAGCCGGCGGCATTTCTGGGTGTTGTTGATAAATGGCTTTCACTTTGCATAGGGGAGTTTTAACTTACACTTACAGATGTAGTGACCAACTGTAGTTACTGACAGTGGTTTTCTGAGCCCATGTGGTGATATCCTATATACACTGATGTCGCTTTTTGATGCAGTACCGCCTGCCACTACCACCTTTTTTTTTTTTTTTTTTGTGTGATGTGTAATGTCTAGTGTTTAAATGTACGGCAGTGACAATGAATTTCCCCAAGGGGACCAATAAATCTAATCTAAGAGATCGAAGGTCCATTATATTTTCGCTTACGTGTAGTGATTTCTCCAGATTCTCTGAACCTTTTGATGATATTACGGACCGTAGATGGTGAAATCTGTAAATTTCTTGCAATAGCTCGTTGAGAAATGTTGTTCTTAAACTGTTGGACAATTTGCTCACACTTTTGTTCACCAAGTGGTGACCCTCGCCCCATCCTTGTTTGTGAATGACTGAGCATTTCATGGAAGCTGCTTTTATACCTAATCATGGCACCCACCTGTTCCCAATTAGCCTGTTCACCTGTGGGATGTTCCAAATAAGCGTTTGATGAGCATTCCTCAACTTTCTCAGTCTTTTTTGCCATTGGTGCCAGCTTTTTTGAAACATGTTGCAGGCATCAAATTCCAAATGAGCCAATATTTGCAAAAAATAGCAATGTTTTCCAGTTCGAACGTTAAGTATCTTGTCTTTGCAGTCCATTCAATTGAATATAAGTTGAAAATGATTTGCAAATCATTGTATTCTGTTTTTATTTACCATTTACACAACGTGCCAACTTCACTGGTTTGGGGTTTTGTACATGTATAGTATACAGTTGGGCTGTAACATCTGTCCAACATTATATGGCTGGAAGATCGTTACGGACACATACACTCATGTGCAAACACAAAGGCAGGAAAAGGAACACATCAATTCAATATTGACCAAATTCAGTTAACCTTTTGTCTTGTGGGCCAGAGACACAGGGCGGTGGGCCAATCAAGACGCAACAAACACTCACACACAAGCGCACACAGTGATACACACCATCGGGCCCATTGGTACACGTTAACTGAATTAAGGACGGTCCAGACCCAAGTCTGGACATCATCATCGAGGCATCTGCTCAGTTCCTTTCTCTGGATGTCTCTCTGTCTCCCCTAGTTGTCTCAGAGCTACATTCTGTGCACAAGCACGTCACTTCATGTTGGTGGACAGCACATAAAACACACATTCAATATGTAAACAAACTTAACAAAACATTTGCTTCATTTTCCACTGGGTAATTTAGTAACAATCAATCGAAATTAGTATTACTGTATTGTCTAAACCCGGCAACCCAAAATGTCGAAAGAACCATATTGGACCAAAAATACCAAAAGTTTGTCTGGAGCTGCAAAAAATTAAAACCCTTATAAGGAAGGCAACACATGATGTAAGTGTCTATATTAGCGATAATAGCCTACTATCAAAATGACCATGTGTCGCAGGCTGTTGACGGAAATGTTGAAATGTAATATTTATTCTACCCATTTTGACAACATTGGAAAACATTAGTAAAACCGAGGCTTCTCAGGGGATGAGATAACTCCTGGAAATGACTGGCTCGGAATGGCCAAAGGTATAGATGTGTGTGTCCAAGTTAAAGGAAATGGCAGGCTGTCTTCTTCTAATGGATTTATTACAATCTATGCAAGCTGGGTAATGTTTGCTGTGGTCTGGAACAACATGGCACACAAACAACTATGAGAAATGCAGCCAATATTACATACAGATAATGTGTCATGAGACATGCAAAACTAAATTATATGCAAAGAGGATAAAAGTAAAGGATATTAAATGAGCTCAAATATACCTACAAGTGAGGCGTAGTGATGCAAAACGTGCATAAAGCTAGCCTAAATAGCATGTTAGCATCGATTCGCTTTCAGTCTGGTTAGCACTCCACACAAGTCAATAACATCGACAAAGCTCACCTTTGTGCATTCACGCACAGCATGAAAAGTTTGGTGGACAAGCTGAGACAAAGAAGGAGTGGCATAAAACGCGTCTTTCTCCGGCATCGTTGAAGAAAGTTGTGCATGTAAACAAACTACGGTGAGTTCAAGGACCGCCCAAAATTAGTCGGACAAAACGACGCTCGCCAAATACTCTCATCAGAGAATCATGTTTAATATAAACAGTGGGATTTCTAACATTTAGGAAGGTTTGTGTCAAGTAGTCCTCCTACAGAAACCGTATTAAAACAAAAATATTTGTTTCCCCCCCATCTTTTTCCATTTTTATACATTTTTGAAAAAGCTCCAGGGAGCCACTAGGGCGGCGCTAAAGAGCCGCATGTTGCAGACTCCCGGTCTAAACTATCAGCTATCCATAGCGTTTTCTCTACCATTATATCAGGTCAAAATAATTGTATCCAATCTTTTATTAGGGCTGTCCAAGAATTAAAATCTTTAATTGTGATTAATTGCATTTGGTCCATAGTTAACTAATAATTAATCGTGATTAATCACAAATGTATATTTAATTTTATTTTTTTTAAATAGTCAACCTTATTAAAATGTACGCCCACTATGGGACTGTACAATTTGTTTTATTCATGCAAAAACCTTATGCAGTTTTTAACGGATCTACACAAAATTGATGCAAGACATTTTCCACTTGGGGTGTAATCTACTCCTGTAGTGTCTTTCTCCCTATATGAATATATTTATAATTATTTTATGAAGTTTTCCCGACTAATTCTGCCACTAATACTCACTCAGTCCCGTCCCTTTGTTTTCTCTGTCAGCCTGACGAGAGTATTTGGCGAGCACCGTCTTGTCCCACTCATTTTGGCGGTCCTTGAACTCACCGTAGTTTGTTTACATGTATTACTTTCTTCAACGATGCCACAGAAAGAAATATTTTATGCCACTCATTCTTTGGTAAAGTTAAAAGTCAAAGTACCAATGATTGTCACACACACACTAGGTGTGGCGAAATTATTCTCTGCATTTGACCCATCACCCTTGACCACCCCCTGGGAGGTGAGGGGATCAGTGAGCAGCAGCGGTGGCCATGCCCGGGAATCATTTTTGGTGATTCAACCCCCAATTCCAACCCTTGATGCTGAGTGGTAATGGGTCCATTTTTATAGTCTTTGGTATGACTAGGCCGGGGTTTGAACTCACAACCTACCGATCTCAGGGCGGACACTCTAACCACTAGGCCACTGAGCAGTCTCATTATGTCCACCAATGCGTTATTTTCCTGCGTATCAAGTCTACGAGAGGCAGGATAAACAGAACACGTTGTTAGGAAAGTTGCGTTTTGCTATATCGTGGGGAAAGAAAAGCAAGCCCAAATAAGCAACCGCACATTCCAACCTGTGTTAAGTTCCCGCCCCATAATCAATGCAAATATTAAAATAACATTGCTATTCATTTGTGCTACGTCTGTGCTGCAATATTTTTTGTCTATTTGATATTTTTCATGTTATTAAGGTGTTATTATTATTCACATCCAGAGTGGCGTGTGGATGGATATTGACTTATCTATAAATACCTCAATCGTACTTTATGCTGGAAAAACAATTCTCAATTCACAATATGGATACTTTGATGCATCAGTGATTTGAGGTCATCAATAAGATGAACACAGTCATTGAGATCTTGTCTAAATGTTGTGTGGTGGGTGGGAACTACTTTTTCTTCCGCCTGGGTAGGAGTGTAGTGCCTGAGTGCAGAGGTGATATGTGTTACAGTCAGTAGGGCACCAGTGAAGCCAAAAACAAGATTGTTAAACACATCATGTTTACACTTTGACAAACTTTAATGGAAATTGTTCCACACAGTAGCTCTGTTACAAAGGATGGAAAGGGTAAGGATGGAAAGGATAATGCACACAAGGGCACAAAAAGGGGGTGAAAACAAAAGGTATAAAATAGACTAAAAATGTACCTTAGTAATATTTAATAGTGTGATCGATAGTTTTTCTTCTCCTTTCTCGACGATATCCATTGATCCATTTTCTACCGCTTGTCCCTGTCGGGATTGAAGGGGTGGAGCCTTCGGCCAAAACGTTTTCTTCAGAGATTCTCTCTCTCTCTCTCTCTCTCTCTCTCTCTCTCTCTCTCTCTCTCTCTCTCTCTCTCTCTCTCTCTCTCTCTCTCTCTCTCTCTCCCTCTCTCTCTCTCTCTCTCTCTCTCTCTCTGTTTCTCTCTCTGTTTCTATCTCTCTGTCTCTCACTCTGTCTCTCTCTGTCTCTCACTCTGTTTCTCTCTCTGTTTTTATGTCTTTGTTTCTATCTCTCTCTTTCTCTGTTTCTATCTCTCTCTATCTGTTTCTCTCTCAGGTACACTCTGCCCCACTGCTCAGCCACACACACACACACACACACACACACACACACACACACACACACACACACACACACACACACACACACACACACACACACACACACACACACACACAGAGAGAGAGAGAGAGAGAGAGAGAGAGAGAGAGAGAGAGAGAGAGAGAGAGAGAGAGTCAGCACTGACTGCAGCTGGTTATGATATTTAGGATTTTGTTGCATTTATTGTTGCAATATTTTGTTATTTTTGGACTCGTAACTTTTTTCCTTAACAATTGTTTTTTTAATACAACTTAATAAGATAATTAATTTATTATTTGTAAACGTTACATTGTTTTGTTTTATCTAGTCAATAAAAAAACATTTTTATTTGCATTAAAACGCTGTCCTTTGTTTTAGCTGAACCATATTCATACTAACACGAGGCAAATTCAGAAAATCATTTGACCAGGACGTGTCTTAATTGGTATCGGCAGTGCCGGCCCAAGCCTCCATGGGGCCCTAAGCAAAATTTGATTTTGGGGCCCTCTATTTCTGCCAATAATATATAAATAATATATAAACTCATTGCAGCTCTGGCAGTGTTGTTTACATTATCCTATTGTCAGCCTGGCATGTCTTTACAAATGACATGTCATTTATAAAGATATGGGGGTGGCCCAGTTAAGAACATAAATAATACCAATGAATGAACGAATGATGTCCAGAGTGCCACATATGGTTCCTAATCTTAAAATGTAGAAAACATTCAGCTACAAGAGTGGCCTGGGGTTGAACAGTCCAAGTGATAAAGCTTTGTATTTACAGTAAAAGTGTCATCTTGTCTCATGAGTCTTGTACATATTAGTCTTTAATTACTAGTTTATATTTTTAGTTAATTGTTCATATTTAATGTTTACTTTGTACAAAGAGAGCGCAGTCTACTGAAGTTAAATTCCATGCGTGTTAAACATAACTGGACAATAAAGCTGATTCTGATTCACTTTATTATTTTTGGTAACAAAAACCTGAAACAGCAATGTGCAAAAATGTTGACCTAAAATTGTGTTTTTGTACAATAATATATCTTTGATCATTTAGAAATCATCAGTCAGACTCATACATGCAAAAAATAAAAAATAATTTTTTTTTATTAATTGCTTTTGGGGGCCCCCTGGTGGCCGCGGGGCCCTAAGCAAGCGCTTAGTACGCTTATGCCTTGGGCCGGCTCTGGGTATCGGTGATATTGCCCTGTATATTTATTAAGTCACCAATATTTAGTATAACTTATTGTGAATCCATTAGTTGAATGGTTATTGAGACATTTGATTTTGGTCTATTTATTTTGTCAGAGGAGCGCTATATTTAAGGACCTTCCGCAACAATACTAGTCAGAGATCCTATCTACGACAGCACTCTTGAGTTTTAATGAATCTGCTGCAAATGTTGTTAAGTATTGCCTCACATTATTCCTTGATTTCTTTGTACCTTCTGAAGAAGAGTGATTTTGATTTGCTAAAGTTTTTTGGTCAGTTTTTTTTAGCTAATTTCATAGTGCTTTGCCTTCCTCTTTTCCCTCCTCTTGGAACGCTTTAATTTGTAGTTTTCTAAGCTCTTTATAGCGTACTTTCTGTTTATAGCTTCTTGTCTCCTCTTCATGAGCGATTTTCCTTTTGTGTAGCTAATCATAGATTGTTGTTTTTTTGTTATTAGATCCGTGTACAATTTTGCTATTGCCTTTTCCCTCCCTCGGGAGTGATTTTCCGTTTATTGTTTTACGCCCTGTGCTACGTTTCCTTGTTTACTCTAGTGTATCTAGTATAGAGTTTGTAGCCATTTGTTTAATCACTCTGTCTAGAGAGAGTTCTAAGAAACCGCTGAAATAAAGCCTGTGTCAATCATCCCCCATCTGCACCTGAGTCCTCATTCTCGCCAAAGCATAACAGAACTGAACCCGTGGGCCGCCAGTTGAATACCCCAAATGATGAAAACGAGAAGACCTAAAATAGAACTTTGAGGAACACTAGTAGTATAACTAAAGAATCTGAAAAAATGACTACTGACGGTTTTATTATCTGAAGTAAACCAGCTTAGCAACACCCCAGTTACATAAGTCACATTATGACAAACAATTGCCAAAAATCACAGTCCAAATCATTAGTTTACTCTATTAGGAGTGTTTGAGAGCAGAATTAAAGGTAAAAAAAGGACAAGAGATCGCATTATTGTGTGTTATATTGTGGTTTCTATGACTAAATATAACTACAAAGACCTGCTTGTGCAAATAAACAAACGTCATGATAAGTCCCAATAATAAATATTGTGATTGTTGGTCCAATCCACCATATTTTTGTTGTCGATTTTTACAACAGAAACTAAAAGTTGTTGTGCAGGAAAGCCAAGTGCTTTATTCGACAAGAATGACCACATAATAGCATCTCTGGTGATATTTGTTAGCATCTAGAAAATATCCATAACAGTATTAATAAACTCGATGAATAAATCTCATCTAAAGTGTTTTGGCTTCTTATGGGTTAAAATAATCACAAAAACTTTGTTTCTTCCTACTCCTTCTCAATGAAAGTGTAAAATTGTGTTGTGTTTGGATTATATTCACAGTTTTTGTTCCCTATATTGTGCTTTGCAAACACCAAAACCAAAGAAAAGCCTGCCTAATTCCACATGAGAAAGCACTTTAGCAAGCACTTCCTTTTGTATAAGAAAAAACCTTGAACAGAACAAGAAAGTTAGAAACTTTTGCACTGAGAGTCAACAAATATTTTTCACACAGAAACGAGTTGCTGTAATTGTGTACTTTCACACAAGACTGGATCAATAAAAGGTCTTTTTTCTCCTCTCAAGAAAATAGAACGTGAACAACAAAGGATTCGATCACATGCAGAACTGAGGGTGGAACACGTAGACATGGAGGACAACCACAAAGGAGACACGGCGACAGGGCGCCCTCGCTACAGTGGGATAATTGTACACAGGTGGACCACATTAGAGTGGGTCAGATAATCACTGAAGCAGGAAACACAGAAGTGCTGGAATGATCTAGAACAAGAAGAAAAAGTGTCTTCCCTGGAAAGAGTCTGTAATGATGAAAGTGTCCACGAGACAAGCAGTCACCTAGAACTTAATCAACCATCGAGCAGTCCACGGGCCAGAGGACCTTTGGGATGGAGACTCTCTTTTCCACATTGCCTAACCCCATGGAGGTGGTGGAACGCTTTACACACAAATATATCGTATTTTCCAGACCATAGGGCACACCGGATTATAAGGCACACTGCCGATGAATGGTCAAATTTCGATCAGGTTTCATATACAGGTAAAAGCCAGTAAATTAGAATATTTTGAAAAACTTAATTTATTTCAGTAATTGCATTCAAAAGGTGTAACTTGTACATTATATTTATTCATTGCACACAGACTGATGCATTCAAATGTTTATTTCATTTAATTTTGATGATTTGAAGTGGCAACAAATGAAAATCCAAAATTCCGTGTGTCACAAAATTAGAATATTGTGTAAGGGTTAAACTTTGAAGACACCTGGTGCCACAAACTAATCAGCTGATTAACTCAAAACACCTACAAAGGGCTTTAAATGGTCTCTCAGTCCAGTTCTGAAGCCTACACAAACATGGGGAAGACTTCAGATTTGACAGCTGTCCAAAAGGCAACCATCGACACATTGCACAAGGAGGGAAAGACACAAAAGGTTATTGCTGAAGAGGCTGGCTGTTCTCAGAGCTCTGTGTCCAAACACATTAATGGAGAGGCAAAGGGAAGGAAAAACTGTGGTCAGAAAAAGTGTACAAGCGATAGGGATCACCGCGCCCTGGTCAAGATTGTGAAAAAAAAACCATTCAAAAATGTGGGGGAGATTCAGAAGGAGTGGACAGCTGCTGGAGTCAGTGCTTCAAGATCCACCACCAAGAGACGCTTGAAAGACATGGGTTTCAACTGCCGCATACCTCGTGTCAAGCCACTGTTGACCAAGAAACAGCGCGAAAAGCGTCTCACCTGGGCTAAGGAAAAAAAGAGCTGGACTGCTGCTGAGTGGTCCAAAGTCATGTTTTCTGATGAAAGCAAATTTTGCATTTCCTTTGGAAATCGAGGTCCCAGA
This sequence comes from Nerophis lumbriciformis, assembly GCF_033978685.3. Classification (NCBI taxonomy): domain Eukaryota; kingdom Metazoa; phylum Chordata; class Actinopteri; order Syngnathiformes; family Syngnathidae; genus Nerophis; species Nerophis lumbriciformis. The sequence goes on from NC_084574.2 coordinate 23,096,557, forward strand.
GTCTGGAGGAAGACAGGAGAGGCACAGGATCCACGTTGCCTGAAGTCTAGTGTAAAGTTTCCACCATCAGTGATGGTTTGGGGTGCCATATCATCTGCTGGTGTCGGTCCACTCTGTTTCCTGAGATCCAGGGTCAACGCAGCCGTCTACCAGCAAGTTTTAGAGCACTTCATGCTTCCTGCTGCTGACCTGCTCTATGGAGATGGAGATTTCAAGTTCCAACAGAACTTGGCGCCTGCACACAGCGCAAAATCTACCCGTGCCTGGTTTACGGACCATGGTATTTCTGTTCTAAATTGGCCCGCCAACTCCCCTGACCTTAGCCCCATAGAAAATCTGTGGGGTATTGTGAAAAGGAAGATGCAGAATGCCAGACCCAAAAACGCAGAAGAGTTGAAGGCCACTATCAGAGCAACCTGGGCTCTCATAACACCTGAGCAGTGCCAGAAACTCATCGACTCCATGCCACGCCGCATTAACGCAGTAATTGAGGCAAAAGGAGCTCCAACCAAGTATTGAGTATTGTACATGCTCATATTTTTCATTTTCATACTTTTCAGTTGGCCAACATTTCTAAAAATCCCTTTTTTGTATTAGCCTTAAGTAATATTCTAATTTTGTGACACACGGAATTTTGGATTTTCATTTGTTGCCACTTCAAATCATCAAAATTAAATGAAATAAACATTTGAATGCATCAGTCTGTGTGCAATGAATAAATATAATGTACAAGTTACACCTTTTGAATGCAATTACTGAAATAAATCAAGTTTTTCAAAATATTCTAATTTACTGGCTTTTACCTGTATAAGGCGCACCGGGTTGGAGGGCGCATTAAAGGAGTCATATTATTAAAAATTTTTCTAAATGTAAAACACTTCCTTGTGGTCTACATAACATGTAATGGTAGTTCTTTGGTCAAAATGTTGGATAGATTATGTTTTACAGATCATCTTCAAGCCACTTTCTGACAGTCGTTTCAGGATGCGTCGTTTTGTGGGCGGTCTTATTTACGTGGCTCACCTTCGGCAGCGTCTTCTCCCCGTCATCTTTGTTGTAGCGGTGTAGCGTGCAAGGACGGGAGTGGAAGAAGTGTCAAAAGATGGAGCTAACTGTTTTTATGACATTCAGACTTTATACTAATTAGGTTATCATAGTAACTAGTATATCATGCAAAAGCGCAGATTCCAGCCATAGAAATACTTTGTATAGTTCAAGACTTACGGTCATTTGAAAACATCACTGCACATCATAAAGGCAGCTACACTTTCCATCTTAAAGATCTAAAACAAATTATTTGGGAATATCCGGCGGGCCGGATTGAAAAATTTCCCGGGCCTTAATTTGCCCAGGTCTGATCTAGAATAAACTTTCACGAGCTCCGAGGCGAAAAAGCAGCTCGCCAGCTGATGATGTCAATACAGCAGCATAAGGTAGTTGCCTCTTTTATGATCAATGTCCCACTAGTGTGTGTGTGTGTGTGTGTGTGTGTGTGTGTGTGTGTGTGTGTGTGTGTGTGTGTGTGTGTGTGTGTGTGTGTGTGTTTGGGCACACAAGCATTTTAGCGTGTGAGCACAACAGATAAGACTATCTTAACTCTTTCCACAGTGAGGTCACTGAAACACACAAGCCATGCGAAAGTGTGTGTGTGTGTGTGTGTGTGTGTGTGTGTGTGTGTGTGTGTGTGTGTGTGTGTGTGTGTGTGTGTGTGTGTGTGTGTGTGTGTGTTTATGCATACACAGTGGAATAATTTAACCCACAGTCTGGTTCCCATGGCATTAGTATTGGTAGCGCAGTGCTACAGATAGCAGAGTGCAAGTGTGTGTGTGAGTGTGTGTATGTGTGTGTGTGTGTGTGTGTGTGTATGTCAGAGAGGTGCCAGTGTTATCAGCAGAGTAGTAGACGGTTATGCTACACTAACAGGAATGTCTCTCGTCAGTCTTGACACATTCCAGCTGTCTTGCTTTTCTTTCTTTCTCACTCTCATACACACTTGTTGTTTCTCACAGACACACACACATATACCAAATTATGTAATTTTGTTACTAAATTAATAAATAAACTGTCTATGAAATTAAAGTGCAAACGATAAATACACTTTAACACTTGAGCCATAATTTATGTGCTTAAGAAACTTCTTTATGACTTCTTCTGTTTGTTTTATCTTGTCATTACTGACACAAGTGGTGGGAAAGTGTATTGCAGCTCATACGGACCAAAGCTGAGAAACAACGGGCCGTATGTGTCGCGTCGTGGTCGCATTTTACTGCGTGGATCGTTCTCCCAAGATGCAGACGGAAACCCCGGAGGCAAGGTGCAGGTAAGGAAATTATTTATTCTTCATAAATCATACAGGATACCAAACAAACAAAACAAACGTGCCGATAGCACGGGAAGCAAAGCTAAGGAAAAGGCCAACGCAAAAGCTTAGCATATAAAGAGGTAAACAAATGGCGACGCTGAGCTCAGAAATCAAAAATGGGTAACACGCGTAACGTGTTGCATTGCAAATCAGACAGCCAGACTGAGTGTGGCGAAAAACAGGAATATGTAGCTCTCTGATTAATGCCCGGAAGCAGGTGAGCGTCCTGAACACTAATCAGAGGCAGGTGAAACTAATCAGCACCCATGGTAACCAAAAATACACAAACCCAAGGGTGCTGAAAACAGAACTGAGGGAGTCAAACAAACTGAACAAAACATGATCTCAGCAACGGATCATGACAATATGGTTAAGAAACACTGCTTTTGTTAGTTCTAGCGTAGTGTTGTCCCGGTACCAAAATTATTTTGAAACTTTTCGGTACTTTTCTAAATAAAAGGGACCACAAAAAATTGCATTGGCTTTATGTTAACAAAAAATCTTACGGTACGTTAAACATATGTTTCTTAACAAAGGTTCCTAATTTAGCTGCTGACATATGCAGTAACATATTGTGTCATTTTCCATTCTATTATTTTGCCAAAATTATTAAGGACAAGTGGTAGAAAATGAATTATTAATCTACTTGATCATTTACTGTTAATATCTGCTTACTTTCTCTTTTAACATGTTCTATCTACACTTCTGTTAAAATGTAATAATCACTTATTCTTCTGTTGTTTGATACTTTACATTAGTTTTGGATGATACCACAAATTTGGTTTAACAATCCCATACCAAGTAGTTACAGGATCATACATTGGTCATATTCAAAGTCCTCGTGTGTCCAGGGACATATTTCCTGAGTTTATAAACGTAATATAAATAAATAAAAAACGAAAGAAGATGTTGTGAGGCCAAAAAATATTGATTTAATCACAGTAGTATCGACTAGATACGCTACTGTACTTGGTATCATTACAGTGGATTTTAGGTGTAGATCCACCAATGGCGTTTGTTTACATTTTACGGTACTTTTTAGAGGCGGTATAGTACCGAATATGATTCATTAGTATCGCGGTACTACACTAATACCGGTATACCGTACAACCCTTTTCTAGTGGCGTGTGGTGACCTTTATCCCAGGGACCTCGTGTAACAAGAGTTGCGTGAATTTCCTACTAAAAATAGACGTGAGTTTGAATCCTGAAAACGGCGTACGCAAGTAAAAATTCAGAAGTATTAAAGTGTGCACAAGCACAAATCCAAGCACATTTCTTTGAAACATCACAATCAACTTGAAATCAGAGCAGACGTGGGCGTAGCTCAGCACGCCCCGACCACGCCCCCTTATAATTATGCAAATCATATTGAAAGTAGCCATGTGCTTGAGCTTGGCAATTGTCAGCCTGACTATGTTGTGTCTCAGAGAACAGAGCACAGACTGAAATAAAAAAAAGAAACGGTCATGTCTAAAAGAAAGTGAAGAAAAAGACAGATGGGGGGTGGGCAAAACTGACTAAGGGAAATTAGGGCTGCATGTAAGAGGAATGTGTGCTATGTTCTATGAGTTGTTTTTTCCCTTGGCCTCAGTCTAGACCCCCTCTCCAGGGGCCCAGGTTTAGACAGATTTTTTTTTGTCTCACCCCCCCCATTGTTTACCTGCATCACACCTTTTTTGTAAGGGGCGCCGGAAGTTGGCAGACCCGTCAGCGATCCTGTTCTGTCTCCCTGTAATGTTTGATCCTGTTCTGCCTCCCTGTAATGTTTGTCAGAACTTGAATGAGATTGTGCTGAAAATTTTAATTTATTAAAATTAATAAAGTATTTCTGATTCTGATTCTGATTTCGTTTGGAAAAGATAGTTGCTGTGATGATACTTTAGAAGAGTGACCCTGTTTAATCCTGTGGCAGAGTGGATGAACTTGGTACTCTTCACTCGTCCCAACATGTCTAATTCACCTCATTATGTTGTTGGTTTGCTAGCATTTATAAGAGTACTGGTTTAATTTTGTATCAGATAAAAGTGTTAATTTAACTGTTGCAAGATACTTACGTGTAGTGGCAGCTTATCTTCAGAAATGTTTGGGGTATTTCCTGGTTCTTCTTCTTCTTCTTCTTCATTTTATGGCGGGTCGCAACCAGTACTTCCTGGTTTTGTGAAGTTGATGATGTCATCACAGATTGTACCAACTCACAGGGGTGGTTTGTTTTCTATTTAGATTAATTTTAGGATTGGTTCAGAGAGATATGAGGGTTAGATAGCAATAGTATCTTTGGGTTTCTTTAATTTTAACACTATGATGACACGCTACTGTAGGCTAACTGTTTGACGTGTAGAAATGTTAGATCATGTTGGTGAGCAAACCTGTGGGCAACAGTGGCGCATGCCAGGTAGTATGGGAAGTCATATAAAAGGTTATGTGCGGGGGCCATTTTGTTGTGAACAATTCAGACGTGCTGATGCCAAAACACATGCTTTCCTTCCTTCCTTGATTTGAGTGAGTAAGATTCTTTGCTTTGTACTTTTGATTTTTTAAGTTGCTACTTACATTTTTTTGTTCGGTTTTACACGGGTTTAAGACACGTTTGTCAATACACACGCCACACTTCCAACAAACTGAAAGTCTGTCCGCCTATCATTTGGCCCTCGGACGCCACATTACAAACAAACCCCAATTTGAAAGTGACTTGTGTAATTTAGCACCATCTCTACATTTTGGGCGTTCCCGTGCGGGTAGTGGTTTCCCAATTACTCTTTGCATATAGGGTAGTGGGCCTAACGAGCAGTAGAGGGTATGAATCTGGCCCTTCTGTTGCTGACTCACCCAGGAAAAGCCAGAGAAAATTTCCCAATTTCTGCATAAGTTATATAATGTAGAACACGTTAGTTTGTTACCAGCTAGCCACGCTAGCTAACATTTGGCTAAAATAGTGAAGAAGGGCTTGCAAATGTGAAAACTTTAACGTCACATACCATCAAAAAATTCCCAAGAGACAACAGTCTTCTTCTCCATGTAGTTTACTTGTTTAATTATCAACCGAAGCATGCTAAATGAAAACCCGTCTGACCAGAACTCCAATAACTAAAGTTCCTTGGGTGAATAACGTAAACTCACTACACCAGTATGTTTTAGCGCTTTCATGGCAAGTTTACTGACAGATATAAGTAAGAACTTTGCACTACTTTTTATTAGAAATGGCAAAAGTGGAGGATGAATGTCCCATAACAAGAAGATAGAGAAAAAGAAGAAGCTTATTTACTACGGCAGTGGTTCTCAACCTTTTTTCAGTGATGTGAACATTTTTTTAATTCAAGTACCCCCTAATCAGAGCAAAGCATTTTTGGTTGAAAAAAAGAGATAAAGAAGTAAAATACAGCACTATGTCATCAGTTTCTGATTTATTAAATTGTATAACAGTGCAAAATATTGCTCATTTGTCGTGGTCTTTCTTGAACTATTTGGAAAAGAACATATAAAATAACTAAAAACTTGTTGAAAAATAAACAAGTGATTCAATTATAAATAAAGATTTCTACACATAGAAGTAATCATCAACTTAAAGTGCCCTCTTTGGGGATTGTAATAGAGATCCATCTGGATTCATGAACTTCATTCTAAACATTTCTTCACAAAAAAATAAATCTTTAACATCAATATTTATGGAACATGTCCACAAAAAAATCTAGCTGTCAACACTGAATATTGCATTGTTGCATTTCTTTTCACAGTTCTTTTTGACAGACATTTTAGTGAGGGTCAAACCATCATGGCATGGGGGAAACTCTGGGTTTATGGTAATGAATGGAATAGCCTACTTGATTTGATGTTCAGTTTATGAACTTACATTCATATTTTCCTGAAGTATTATTCAATAAATATGTTTATAAAGGATTTTTTTAATTGTTTCTATTTTTAGAATATTTAAAAAAAATCTCACGTACCCCTTGGCATACCTTCAAATACCCCCAGGGGTACGCGTACCCCCATTTGAGAACCACTGGACTACGGTGTCGGCACGGAGTACAAAGGCGGACTCGCGCAAATTTTCAGGATTTATCCAGATCCCAACTACAGAGCAGCATCTACCAAAAGGTAAGAAAAGTAGCTTTTGCATAATATTGCGAAACAAAATGCCAGATAATGTCTTATCTTATACACACACCATAATAATACTCCTATGTTGAAGCACAGTACAATCCATCAAGCGGTGCGGCTTCATAGCTAACCAAAGTCGTACTAAAACATTTTGATAGATTTTTGAGCGCCATGTGTAATGTTCTATATTTTCAATGGAACATATAACATTTTGGTGTTGTTTACTTGAGTCATATTGGAGTGCACACGTATCTCTTATGTTTGACTGCCATCTAATGGTCACACTTATCATTTCACCATGTACCAAAAAAAATAGCATCAAGGTCCGTAAGCACAACCAATATTATTCTTTTCATAAGGCGCACTGTCGAGTTTTGAGAAAATGAAAGTATTTTAAGTGCGCTTTAAAGTCCGAAAAATACGGTACTACTGGCTTTGAAAAATATCGGTACTTTTTTTTTCATCCACAAATGGTGACGTACAGATGGTGTCAACGCACACACACTGAGCGTATACAGGCAGAAACATTCTGGACGGGAAAAATGGCAAAAAATGGCAATTCTCCTGGTTAATAAATAATGCGCGTGAAGCGCAATATAGAGGTATTTGGGCTTCAAAACGACAGATAAAGGTGACGCTTTAAACACAAAAGCCCCGCGCTGCAAGCTTCAAAATATGCCTTGCGACAGGTGTCAGTACAGTATTACCACCTTTGCTGCAAACTTAGGTAAACATTTAAATAACAAACATTCAGATCTGCCCAAGGAGTTTAAAGAGTCAGAGCGTAAAATAATACAAGTCCGTTGATTGAATTTCGTAATAAGTTCCCACTATTTTATTTGTGTTTTATCTTTAACAATGTGTTTTTTAAACACACATTTTTATATTTTATATTTTTGTATTGTTGTCAGTATTTATTAATTATTGTATTTGTTTTAAAGCACAGATCAAAATTGGCAACGATAAACCACGAAGCATTTAATACAATGTCAATCAAGCTTTCTATTCTATTCTAACCTAATTCCAGATTATGGCAGGCTATATGTAATCTGTACAATTGTAAAGTCTTCTTTGATTTCAATAAGAAAATCCCAGTGTTTTTAATGCCTTTTAATTGGATTCCAATCTTCTACAATTTTTATTTGAGCGCAATAAGAAAAGTATGTTTAATCATAAGTTTTATCATAAGATTTTCTGTTACAATTAAGCCATTAGGGAAATTTATTTGTGGACCCCTTTATTTGAAAAAGTATTGAAATACATATTGATATCTGTGCCCTGGACCTCTGGCCGGGGGTCGCCGGAAGCCGCCTTGCTTTTAAGATGGTGCCGAGTGTCAGAATCCGTGAGTTTTAGGTGCAACTGTACAAAATGAGCACCAGGCCTAGCCTAAAATGTTAACATGCGCATATTAAAATGATAACACTTAGCATGTGTGCTAATGATGGCATGCTAACAGTTAGCATGTCTCACATGTCAATTAACACGGCTGTAAGGTGTGTATGGGTTCGGAAACAGAGGAAAAAAGTGTAAAATTATATGAAAAAGTTAGCATGCTTAAGCTAGCGAGCTAGCATGCTATTGTTTGCATGCTAAAAGTTAACAAGTGTCACATACCAAGTACCAAGGGCATCACGGTGGTCCAGGGGTTAATGCGTGTGCCTCACAATAAGAAGGTCCTGGGTTCAATCCCGGGCTCTGGGTCTTTCTGTGTGGAGTTTGCATGTTCTCCCCGTGGATTCTCTCTGGGAACTCCGGCTTCCTCCCACCTCCAAAGACACCTGGGGATAGGTTGATTGGCAACACTAAGTTGGCCCTAGTGTGTGAATGTTGTCTGTCTATCTGTATTGGCCCTGCGATGAGGTGGTGACTTGTCCAGGGTATACCCCGCCTTCCGCCCGAATGTAGCTGAGATAGGCTCCAGCGACCTCGAGAAGCGGTAGAAAATGGACATACCAAGTTATGTGACTTTGGGGTGAACGGTTGCAAAACTAGCTCAGAAAGTTAGCATGCTAACTTTAGCATTCTAGCAAGCTAACGTGAGCATGATAATAGCTAGCTTGTGTCACACACCACGTTATGACTCTAAGGTGTATGGATGGGGAATTAGAGAGAAAAAAAGAGTACATTTAGCAAAAAAAAGTTAGCACTTCAATGTTGGTATGCTAACATTTGTATGCTAACAGCTTACAAGTGTCACGTACCAAGTTATATGACTCAGGGATAAACGGTTGCAAAACTAGCTCAAAAAGTTAGCATGCTAACGTTGGCATGCTATCAGTTAGCATGTGTCACATACCAAGTTATATGACTGTAAGGTGTATGTTTCCAGGTTCCAGCAAATATTTGGGTTCAAGCCTCACCACCGCTAGTTGGCGTAATGAATGTCACATTGAACACCGTAAGATCCGCCCAAATTATTTGGTCTTAGTCGCTAGCATTAGGTCAGGGGTTGGCAACCCAAAATGTTGAAAGAGCCATATTGGACCATAAATACAAAAAAAAAATCTGTCTGTAGCCGCAAAAAATGAAATGCTGTATATAAGTCTTATAATGAAGGAAACACATGATGTAAGTGTCTATATTAGCCTACTATCAAAATGACTGTTGCAGGCTGATGCAAATCTTCGTTGACAGAAATGTTGAAATGTAATATTTATACTACACATTTTTACAACATTGGAAAACATTACTAAAACGGAGGCTTTTCACAAGGTGTGATAACGCCTGGAAATTACTGGCTTAGAATGGCCAAAGGTAAAGATGTGTGTGTTCAAGTTGAAGGAAACGAGGAAACGGAAACTACAAATTAAATGAGCTCAGATATACCTAAAATACGAGGAATAATGATGCATTATGTACATAAAGCTAGCATAAATAGCAAGTTAGCATCGATTAGCTTGCAGTCATGCAGTGACCAAATATGTCTGATTAGCACTCCACACAAGTCAATAACATCAGCAAAGCTCACCTTTGTGGATTCACGCACAGTATAAAACATTTGATGGACAAATAGCGACAAAGAAGGATTGGCACATAACACGTCTTTCGGTGGCAGCATCAAAGAAAGTTGTACATGTAAACAAACTATGGTGCGTTCAAGGACTTCCGAACTTGGAACAAAAGGCGCGCGCCAAATCCTCTCATCAGTGAAGCATGTTTAATATAAACAGTGGGATTTCTAACAATTAGGGACATTTGTGTCATGTTTGTTCTCCTACAGAAACCATATTAAAACAAAAAATATATATTTTTTCCTCATCTTTTTCCATTTTCATACATTTTTGAAAAAGCTCCAGGGAGCCACTAGGGCGGCGCTAAAGAGCCGCATGTTGCAGACCCCCGGTCTAAACTATCAGCTATCCATACCGTTTTCTCTACCATTATATCAGGTTAAATTAATTATATCCAATCTTTTATTAGGGCTGTCAAACGATTAGAATCTTTAATTGTGACTAATCACATTTGGTCCATAGTTAACTAGTAATTAATCATGATTAAACACAAATTTTTTATTTTTTTTTAAATAGTCAACCTTATTAAAATGTACGACCACTATAGGACTGTACAATTTGTTTTATTCATGCAAATGTTTATGGAAACCTTATGCAGTTTTTAACGGATCAACACAAATTGACACAAGACATTTTCCGCCTGGGGTGTAATATAGTCATGTAGTGTCTTTCTTCCAATATGAATATGTTTATATGTATGTTATATTGTTTTCTCTGTCAGTCTCGGCCGTGTCATTTGCCTGCGTATCAAGTCTACCGGAGGCTCGATAAACAGAATGCGTTGTTAGAAAAGTTGCGTTTTGCTTTATTGTGGGGAAAGAAAAGCAAGCCCAAATAAGCAACCACACATTCCAACCTGCGTGAAGTTCCCGCCCCATTATCAATGCAAATATTAAAATAACATTGCTATTCGTTTGTACTGTGTTTATTCCGTAAAATATTTTTTGCTTGTGCCGTTACGGTGTTCAAGTTATTCTAAGATGCATTTTATTAAAAGTGATGTCATCCTGCTGCACCACCTCTTCAAAATCTCCCCAAACTTGTCCCATTTCTTTGTGCTTCATTTGCTGCAATTTTTTGTCTTTTTTTATTTTTTTTATGTCATTAAGGTGTTTTTATTAACATCCAGAATGGTGTCTGGCTAAAGACCCCCGCATTAGGTTATACCGAAGCTACAAAGAATATAATGATTTTCATCAAAGTTACCCGTTATTGATGCTTTAATTTAGTTCATGACAAAATAAGACAGGAAACGAGTGAATATGATGGATGATGTAATTAAATTTGGATGCACTGATTGGTCTGAATCAAAGTTATTTGTTTTATACAATGTTTGGCCGTAATATTTGGTATTCATAAGAAAAATATGTAGTAAAAACACTGCACATATGAAAATGGAACATAAGAGCGACATTAAGAAAGTGATTAGTCAGCAGTCTTGCAAAGGTTGTAAACATTGCAAAACAACAACAACAATAATAATAGAATATAAGTCAAGATACAAAGCTATGAGATAAAGCTGGAGGAAAAGGCACATTTGGCTAAATGTGTGCATGTGGGGAATTTGGTGGGGGTTGGAAGGGAATAAAAGGGCTAAAGGTTGGGGGTGCACTTACCTGTTTTAGATCCATGAGAATGATGGCATCCATCAAACCAAACACAGGAAAGTCATTTAGTTTAACAGCGTAATCACAGGCGCCAGCCATGGCACTGAGGGTGTGCGCCTGTGTCTCTTGGTATGTGACACTCTTCTCAGAAAACAAACACCTCTTTGGACTAAAATGATGTCAACAAAAGTGTTTTTTTTTTAAATCTTTTGAATAAAGTAAAACATTCTGGAACGAAAACTCTTAGCTGTTTGTGTGCTACCATATCTAAATAATAGCATGGAGCTGTGGGGGAATATTTATAAAAGTACATTTCATTCACAAACGTTACTCAACAAAAACTTTATTCCTAAAACCAAAAATGTATAAAAAAAAAATTCCCAGCAAGAACAATTTTATTGAAAATATTGCATAGCGATAAATAGTCAATCTGTGGATTTGTTTGTGTAAAGAAGTCCATGTTCTAATAGGAGCCAGTCTAAAAACAGTACACACATGTGGTCAGACCGAGGTAGGAAGAATTATGATGAACCACATTGTTTGATGTAATGTATCCTGATTTCATTTATTAATTATTATTTAATAAATATCACAGTGGCTGATATGTATCCCAGTTTCCTTCATGTATTGTTCTTTAATAATAACCACAGTGTCTTATATCTAACTTCTAAATGTATTCGTTCATTTGTTATTTAATGAACAACACAGTGTCTGATATCATTTATCCTGATTTCATTCATTTATTGGTATTTAATGAATACAACAGTGTTCAATATCATATGTCCAAATTTCATTCATTGTTATTTAATGATTATCACAGTATCTGATATTGTTTATCCTAATTTTGTACATTTATTGTTATTTAACGTCTATCACAGTGTCTATTATTTATCCTGAATTATTCCTAATTTATTACCAAATACAACAGTGTCTGATATTGTTTATCCTGAATTATTCCTAATTTATTACCAAAAACAACAGTGTCTGATTTTGTTTATTCTACTTTTATCAGTTTGTTATTCAATTATTACCACATTGTCTGATATCATTTCTCCTAATTTAATTTATTTATTGTTACTTAATGATTACAAACATGTCTGATGTCATTAATCCGGATTGTATTCATCCATTGTTGTTTAATGAATACCACAGTGGCTTATATCATTTATCCTGATTTAATTAATTGTTATTTATCAAGTCCAACAGTGTCTGACATCATTTATCCTGATTTTATTCATTTATTGTTGTTTAGTAAACCACATTGTCTGATTTTTTTTTTCTCTGATGTTATTCATGTATTGTTAATACATAAATACAACAGTGTCTGATATAACGTATCTAGATCCCATTCAATGTTATTTAATAAATACCACAGTGTCTGATATCATGTATCCTTTTCTCTTTTATTTATTGTTATTCACTGACTATTACAATGTCGGATAGAATTTATCTTGAGTTATTCCTCATTTATTGACAAATACCATAGTGTCGGGTGTCATTTATCCAAATGTTATTCATTTGGTGTTATTTAATAAATATCACAGTGTGTGATACAATTTATCCTGAATTCCTTATGTATTAAAGAATACCACCTCGTCTGATATTGATCTTCACTTTATTATGTATTATTTGATGAGGTATTAGCTACCATTTATTATATATGTTTGTATTCAGTATGATGTTCTTGTGTAATATCTATAATATATTGTCAATGTATTGAATTAATCAATGTTTGTGTTTTATCATGTAACTAGGGTATTCATTTCTCTACAGTGTTTCTGCCAATATTGACTCCCTTGTTTATTAATTTTTTCTTTTATTACCGAATGAATGTCCCCGTCTATTTTCTCTACCGTTTGTCCTTATTAGGGTTACGGTTAAGCTGGAGTTTACACCATCCAACTTTGGGCATTCAATTAATAAGCTTAGTAGAAATTAAATTAATTTCATTATTACCGTATTTTTCGGGCTATAAGGCGCACTTAAAATCCTTTCATTTTCTCACAAATCGACAGCGCGCCTTATAACCCGGTGCGCCTTATAAGGCAAGCACAATAATTCTTGTTGTGCTTACCGGCCTCGAAGCAATTTTATTTGGTACATGGTGTAATGATAAGTGTGACCAGTAGATGGCAGTCACACATCAGAGATACGTGTTGACTGCAATATGACGGCAGTAAACAACACCAAAACTTTTAATGTTCCATTGAAAATAAAGAACATTACACATGGCACTCAACAATCTATCAACATATTTTAGTATGACATTGAAGTTGCACCGCTTGATGGATTGTCGGCCCATTACGGCTACCGTAGTCAGAGATACAAGTATTACTATGGTGTGTGTGTGTAAGGACCGCAAAATGGCACCCATTAACAGACATATTATCTGGCGTTTTGTTTGACAATATTATGCAAAACCAACTTTTCTTACCTTCTGGTACCTGCTGATGTGTATTTGGGATCTGCATAAATCCTGAAAATTAGAGCACGTCCGCCACTGTAGTCCGTGCCGATACCGTAGTCGATAAACTTCTTCTTTTTCTCTATCTTCTTGTTATGGGACATTCATCCTCTGCTGTTGCCATTTCTAATATAAAGTAGTGTAAAGTTCTAACTTATATCTCGCCATGGAAGCGCTAAAAACTACCGGTGTAGGGAGTTTACATAATCCACCCAAGGAACTTTAGTTATTAGAGAGTTCTTCACGGGACACATTTCCGGCCTTGTTGTTGCACCAGTGATTCACGGATGAGAGCCCCGGGTGCGCACTATGGTTTGGAAAATACGGTACACATTTTACAAACTATCAGTATTTGCTAAAACTTGGAAAAGGTGTAGGATTACATAACCTCTGCTTTCCCCAATTCCTTTTCAGACATGTTGAATTGTCCACGTACAAACGTGATGTTTTTTTTTATGTAACTTTGCTAAGCGTGTTGGTGGTTCTATTGTGGTTAATTACAGTCTATCAGTGACTTTTTCCATCTACCGGAATACTTCAAATTCCATGTTGGTCGATAACCTTCATGGGACAGGTTAAACACAACCACAAACATGTACAAATAACATTGTGGGTGTTTGTGGAAGAGTAATTATAAGTACTTACCTCTAATACGTGTGTCGTTTCCGTGAGCGGTGCTTTAAGGCGCCATTAAGATGTCGCTCTTAGCAACCTTGTTAGGGCGGGTCATGTGACCTGTTGTCATCCATTATCTAATGAGGGCCAAGATAACACGCTTGTTTAGACTGCGCAGAAAAAAGAGAGGAATGAGGCTTGTGTGTGTGTGTGTGTGTGTGTGTGTGTGTGTGTGTGTGTGTGTGTGTGTGTGTGTGTGTGTGTGTGTGTGTGTGTGTGTGTGTGGCTTTGATAATTTTCTTTGGCTCCAGTCTGACACCTTTAAATGGTTGTCATCAGAAACCACATGCTGCACACGCACACACACACACACACACACACACACACACACACACACACACACACACACACTCACACACACGCACGCACGCACGCACACACACTTTCTTGTATTTGTTACCTTCTCGAGACCTCCAAAAAATGCCTACCTCTTTAGTACCGCCCTTTCTAGATATATAAAGATTTGTATTTACAACATTAATAATATATACATACTATGCAAATATAATTTTAAAAAAAAGGTAGGCTTTTAGTTTTTTGGGTTTTTATTTTATTTTTTGTTTGTAATTGATTTTTAATCTTCATTATTTACTTCGTTATTATAGTATGCCTCTATAAACATATTTCTTTCTTTTTTCTTTTTTTTTAATTAATTTTGGCCAAAGGGGGCGCATTTCAATTTCTTACACACACTTGTTATTACATATGTTGACCAGAGGGGGAGCACTTTTAAAACCGACACACAGTCAATTTGAAAAATCCCCCTTTTTTGGGACCACCCTAATTTTAATAGATTTCACCACCAGGTGAAGAGGCATTCTCAATCAATCAATCAATCAATCAATCAAAATGTATTTATATAGCCCTGAATCACAAGTGTCTCAAAGGACTGCACAAGCCACAACGACATCCTTGGCTCAGATCCCACATTAGGGTAAGACATTCTCTATTGGATGCAATGGTTTTCCGCATTGGGACCATGATTTATGTCCTAACTTGTTCACCGGTCCTCATATGGAAGGTACTTTTCCTTGTTGATGTCTCGAGAATGGTAGAAATACAAGAACACACACACACACACACACACACACACACACACACACACACACACACACACACACACACACACACACACACGCGCACGCACACACCCACACCCACAGATATTTAGCTGTAATAGGCCTCTCAGCAGTAATATGTCTAAAGCTAAACCCTCTTCACTCGAAACAACCGCAAAATCACCTTCTGTACACTAGAATAGGACAATTCAACATCTGTATTAGAAGTTATTAGGCTTACAAATACAGCGGCATTAAGATTGTAAATGTGGTGTGATGAAACACCTTTGTATAATGTGTCGATATTGAAAGTCGTTTTGTGGTCCCCTTTATTTAGAAAAGTAACGAAAAGTATCAAAATAATTTTGGTACCGGTACGAAAATATTGGTATCGGAACAACACTAGTCTGCTGACACAAGCAGTAACATATTGTGTCATTTTCCATTCTATTATTTTGTTAAAATTATTAAGGACAAGTGGTAGAAAATAATTTATTAATTTACTTGTTCATTTACTGTTAATATCTGCTTACTTTCTCTTTTGACATGTTCTACATTAAAGGCCTACTGAAACCCACTACTACCGACCACGCAGTCTGATAGTTTATACATCAATGATGAAATCTTAACATTGCAACACATGCCAATACGGCCGGGTTAGCTTACTAAAGTGCAATTTTAAATTTCGTGCGACATATCCTGCTGAAAACGTCTCGGTATTATGACATCAGCGCGTGACGTCGCGGATTGTGGAGGACATTTTGAGGCAGCATGGTTGCCAGCTATTAAGTCGTCTGTTTCATCGCAAAATTCCACAGTATTCTGGACATCTGTGTTGGTGAATCTTTTGCAATTTGTTCAATGAACAATGGAGACAGCAAAGAAGAAAGCTGTAGGAGGGAAGCGGTGTATTGCGGCCGACTTCAGCAACACAAACACGGCCGGTGTTTCATTGTTTACATTCCCGAAAGATGACAGCCAATCTTTACCATTGGCCTGTGGAGAACTGGGACAACAGAGACTCTTACCAGGAGGACTTTGAGTTGGATACGCAGACACGGTACCGTGAATACGCTTCCAAACATTTGATCGCTTCCAAACATTTGATCACTGGGGTGAGTTTTTCCTTGCCCGTATGTGGGCTTTGTACCGAGGATGTCGTTGTGGCTTGTGCAGCCCTTTGAGACACTTGTGATTTAGGGCTATATAAATAAAGATTGATTGATAAAGATTGATCGCTTGCCCGTACGTGCGTGCCGCTATGTGCATGTCACGTAAATAATTCAATGTATACACCCTGATAATTATCTTGTGTGATGACTGTTTTATGATGATAGTATACGTATATGATAGTATATATTTGTATCATGAATCAAGTGGACCCCGACTTAAACAAGTTGAAAAACTTATTCGGGTGTTACCATTTTAGTGGTCAATTGTACGGAATATGTACTTAACTGTGCAACCTACTAATAAAAGTCTCAAAAAGTCTCACGTACGTAACTTTGGGGACTTTGGGGAAATATATGTGCTGTATGAACTTTGGGGAGGTGAATGGAACTTTTGGCTGTGGGATTGAGTGTGTTGTGCAGGTGTTTGAGTTGTATTGGTGGGTTATATGGACGGGAGGGGGGAGGTGTTTGTTATGCGGGATTAATTTGTGGCATATTAAATATAAGCCTGGTTGTGTTGTGGCTAATAGAGTATATATATATATCTTGTGTTTATTTACTGTTTTAGTCATTCCCAGCTGAATATCAGGTCCCACCCGCCTCTCACAGCATCATCCCTATTTGAATAGCTCCCACTGCCCTCTAGTCCTTCACTCTCACTTTCCTCATCCACAAATCTTTCATCCTCGCTCAAATTAATGGGGAAATCGTCGCTTTCTCTGTCCGAATCGCTCTCGCTGCTGGTGGCCATGATTGTAAACAATGTGCGGATGTGAGGAGCTCCACAACCTGTGACGTCACGCTACTCGTCTGCTACTTCCGGTAGAGGCAAGGCTTTTTTATCAGCGACCAAAAGTTGCGAACTTTATTGTCAATGTTCTCTACTAAATCCGTTCAGCAAAAATATGGCAATATCGCAAAATGATCAAGTATGACACATAGAATAGACCTGCTGTCCCCGTTTGAATAAGAAAATCGCATTTCAGTAGGCCTTTAAACATAGGAGTATTATTATGTTATACTGTATGTTGTACTCTTCTGACACCATGAGGTGGCAGTATAAGTGTCCACATAAGCACATAAGACCCCAATTCAGTAGTGTACACAATTTTGGAAATAAGAGCTAAAAGGGGCTGTCCAAGCATGTGGCCAACTAAGCCTTTAGAGGTTTTTAATGTGCCTTATAATCCGGTGCACCTTATATATGAAAAAAGATCGAAAATCGACCATTCATCGGCGGTGCGCATTATAACCCGGTGTTGATTGATTGATTGAAACTTTTATTAGTAGATTGCACAGTACAGGTACATATTCCGTACAATTGACCACTAAATGGTGACACCCGAATACGTTTTTCAATCCAATCCAATCCACTTTATTTATATAGCACATTTAAACAACAAAATGTTTCCAAAGTGCTGCACAACAATATTAAACACAATTAAAAACAATATAAAATATGATTAAAAACAATTTTAAAGGGTAAAACCAATTAAAACAGTAAATAGAAATCAACATTTTAAAAACACAGAGAACAACAGAGGACCACACAACTCACGTAGTGTTAAAAGCCAAAGAATAAAAGTGGGTCTTAAGACGAGACTTAAAACACTCCACTGTGGGAGCAGTTCGAACATGGAGGGGCAGAGTGTTCCAGAGCTTAGGGCCGACCACAGAGAAGGCCCTGTCTCCCCTGGTTTTAAGTCTCGTCTTGGGCACCACGAGCTGGAGCTGGCTCTCGGACCTCAGAGCACGCACAGGATTGTAAGTTTGGATGAGGTCCGAGATTTACTGAGGTGCCAGTCCATGTAAAGCTTTAAAAACAAGCAGCAAGGTTTTAAAATAAATTCTAAAATGAACAGGGAGCCAGTGCAAACTCTCAAGGATTGGGGTTATATGCTGGCGTCTCCTGGCCCCTGTTAAAAGTCGTGCTGCCGTGTTCTGGACTAACTGCAACCGGGAGAGAGCTTTTTGGCTAATGCCAGCATAAAGTGCATCGCAGTAGTCCAGGCGACTTGAAATAAAAGCATGCACGACTTGTTCAAAAAGGTTAAAAGATAAAAACGGTTTTACCTTTGCTAAAAGACGAAGATGATAAAAACACGATTTTAAAACGCCATTGACTTGTTTGTCAAGTTTAAAATCACTGTCTATAGTGACGCCAAGGCTGGTGACTTTGGGACGCACATAATTTTGCAATGGTCCCAAGTCAGTGAGGGCCGGACCAAAAACTGAAATTTCCGTTTTTCCCTCATTCATTATTAAAAAATTCTGGGATAACCAAGCCTTGACGTCGCATAGACATAGTTTTTCAACTTGTTTAAGTCGGGTTTCACGTTAATCAATTCATGGTACAAATATATACTATCATCATAATACAGTCATCACACAAGTTAATCATCAGAGTATATACATTGAATTATTTACATTATTTACAATCCAGGGGGTGGGATGTGGAGGGGGTTGGGGCGGGGGGGTTAGATTTGGTTGCTATCAGCACTTCAGTCATCAACAACGATATCATCTGAGAAATGGACATTGAAACAGTGTAGGACTGACTTGGTAGGATATGTACAGCGAGCAGTGAATATAGTGAGCTCAGAAAGCATAAGAACAAGTTTATACATTTGATTATTTACAATCCGGGGAGGTGGGATGTGGTGGGGGGAGAGTGTTAGTCTAGGGTTGTAGTTGCCTGGAGGTTTCCTTTTAGTGCGGTTTTGAAAGAGGATAGCGATGCACTTTCTTTTACACCTGTTGGGAGTGCATTCCATATTGATGTGGCATACAAAGAGAATGAGTAAGACCTTTGTTAGATCGGAATCTGGGTTTAACATGGTTTGTGGAGTTCCCCCTGGTGTTGTGGTTATGGCGGTCATTTACGTTCTAGAAGTAGTTTGACATGTACTTCGGTATCAGGGAGGTGTAGCAAATTTTATAGACTAGGCTCAGTGCAAGTTGTTTTACTCTGTCCTCCACCCTGAGCCAGCCCACTTTGGAAAATTGTGCCCTATGGTCTGGAAAATACGATAGTTCTCAGTCAATTACCATGGATGAACATCCATCCATCCATCCATTTTCTACCGCTTGTCCCTCTCGGGGTCACGAGGGGTGCTGGAGCCTATCTCTGACATATTAGCTTTCAACTAAACTATATTGTCAAATGTTTGTCCTAATTGGTGGTGTGCTGCTGTTTAAAAGTTTTGAGGTTGCGTGTGTGTGTGTGTGTGTGTGTGTGTGTGTGTGTGTGTGTGTGTGCACAAAGAGGTCCCACAGGCCATTTTGAGTCTTTAAAAGGGACAGACAAAAAGTTTCTGATCTTTGACCCTGGCTTGTGCCTGGGTCACAAGGTGGAGATCCTTCCTGGTAAACACACACACACACACACACACACACACACACACACACACACACACACACACACACACACACATGCCACACACTACTCTTGTTGAAGGCTATTTTGTGTGGTGAATTCATAGGTTGTGTCTATGTGGTATGAATAGATTGACCTTTGCCCTAAGGAAGGACAATCACTGTTCACAAAAGATGTCTTTCCTTTTTACTCTCTCAAAAGCACTCCACCAACATTTGTGTGTGTCTTTGGTGGATGACCATTGACCTTCACTGTATACCAGCAATTATTGTTTTTGTCTTTCCCGGGGGATGGGCCAGACATGTATAAAACATGTTTTCCTCCCGTTTGTCAAGACTACTTCTTATGTAGTCGATTTGCATTCCTGCATCATTTTTGTGTTTACCAGGGTACTAACTTGGAAGAAGATGTTACAAACACCAAAACCCAAAACCAGTGAAGTTGGCACGTTGTGTAAATCGTAAAAAAATAAAAATACAATGATTTGTAAATCCTTTTCAACCTATATTCAATTGAATAGACTGCAAAGACAAGATATTTATTGTTCGAACTGGTAAACTTTGTTATTTTTTGCAAGTATTAGCTCATTTGGAATGTGATGCCTGCAACGTGTTTCAAAAAAGCCGGCACAAGTGGCAAAAAAGAGTGAGAAAGTTGAGGAATGCTCATCAAACACTTATTTAGAAAATCCCACAGGTGAACAGGCTAATTGGTAACAGGTGGGTGCCATGATTGGTTATAAAAGCAGCTTCCATGTAATGCTCAGTCATTCACAAACAAGGATGGGGCGAGGGTGCCCACTTTGTGAAAAAATGTGTGAGCAAATTGTCGAACAGTTTAAGAACGACATTTCTCAACAAGCTATTGCAAGGAATTTAGGGATTTCACCATCTACGGTCCGTAATATCATCAAAAAGTTCAGAGAATCTGGAGAAATCACTGTACGTAACATTGAATGCCCATGAACTTTGATGCCTCAGGCGGTACTGCATCAAAAAGCAACATCAGTGTTTAAAGGATATCACCACATGGGCTCAGGAACACTTCAGAAAACCACTGTCAGTAACTACAGTTGGCCGCTACATCTGTAAGTACAAGTTAAAACTCTACTATGCAAAGCCAAAGCCATTTATCAACAACACCAAGACACGCCGCCGGCTTCGTTGGGCCCGAGCTCATCTAAGATGGACTGATGCAAAGTGGAAAAGTATTCTGTGGTCTGAGGAGTCAACAATTGTTTTTGGAAACTGTGGACGTCATGTCCTGCGGAACAAGGAGGAAAAGAACCATCCAGATTATTATCTGGATGGTTCACTGGTTTTGGGTTTTGTAGAACTTTGTCACATATAAAGCTTGCTTTGCCATCCCTCTCTGTCACTTATGCTCATTTGTAAACAAACCTCCACTCTGCTTTGTATTAAAGCCTTTTCTTCTCCGATCTGCTGTTATGCAGTTCTTCGGATCACCGTAATGACAAGTACATCATTGATAATCATAGGACTTTTAACTTTCATAAACCTATTTTTGGTTGCACAAGTGCTAAGGTGTTATGGTAGTTTAAAAATAGTACTGCAAATCATGTGAATCTTAAAGGATTTTAGTAAAATAACTTGTACAATGCAGATATTTTGTCAAAGTCTGAGCGTAAAGTACCAGTAGAATGGAAAAACAAGTTGACTTTATATGCTGAATTGTGTTTCATTGTCTTCATTAAACCATATGCAATTGTGTTTACAATCCGCAAGTATTTGAAAATATTGTCAAAACATCACAAAATGCCACAGTTTCAGACGGATACATCCAATATTCCATTCCAAATGTCTTAGGTAATTTCCGTAGATTCAGGTTCGGATGACATCACGGCTGGAACTGGTCTGCACTCTGACCATATCAGCAGGAATACAAGAATCATGGAAAATAGATTTGCTGTCTATTATTGACAATCCATATGTAAGACAAGAACACATATGCTTTTATTTTTTTTAAAGAATTGTAAATAAACAAATAAATAAGTCAGCTAACAGTTGAGCCAAGAATAGTCCCTTTTTTCTGCAGACGAAACCCTCTAAATAACCCTCCAAAACCTGCCAACAACACCCCATTTACATCTCGTGACCTGGATATTAACCAAATATTAGCCATATTGTTATTATAAGCGCTAAGGCAGGCAAGTTATTTATAGCGACGCCGCGATCATAGAGCGGCAACTAGCTTGTGTGCCTATGTTGACATCATCGGCTGGTGCGCTGCTTCTCACCTCGGAGCTTGTGGAAGTTTATCCCAGATCATAAGTAATGTCTCTCACCTTGATAGTAGAAGGAGGAGGACATAATTCCACAAGTTGGTCAACTTTGGCAGCCAATTTATACCCTGGAATGTCGAGAAAGGCCCAAAAAGACACAAAGCTTGGTTCCACCCCCTTCGTGAGGATTGTAATTAATTCTTCATCTAAATGGGAAAATACTGTCTCAACATCCTATCAGTCGTCATCCCAGTGAGAGCAGACATAGTACAGTAAGTGATGTTTTATTATTGTTTGTTGGCTCTCATGAAGTCTGTCGTGAGTAATAATCAGTGATGTTCTGGTAGGAAAAAGTGAACATAGTGATGTGTTTTTGAAATTAAATGCTTAATGTGAGCAAAACAAAAAAAGTTATTATAAATGTACCTGTTACTACATCACATATATACTTACAGTATGTATATAAAACCTTGATGGAGGTGTTTGTAGGTTTTTTAAGCGCTTTATAGGCAGAATAGAGCGACTCCCATAGGCTCCATTGAAAGCAGATTGGACCACTCCTCTATGCATCAGTTGGTGAGTCTCTGTGTTGCTGACTTTTTTACATGGAAGAAGACCCCCTCCGACATGATGCACTGGACTCTAACGTTATCATGACTGTAAGAATCCAACAACTGTACCCATTTGGCATCCTTTGTCCCCAGATGTGCTGCCCCTTCCCAAGATTTCTTTTTTTCCCCCATTTTTGGCTTTTGGAGTTTTTCCTGGCCTGGATGTGTGTGCAGATCAGGGGATGTTGTTGTGGTTTATGAAGCCCTTTGAGGCATGTGTGATTAAGGGCTATTCATAAAAACTTTGTTTGATTTATTGACGGTGTAAAAAAAAAGCGATAATATTGTTACGCGGTGGTCACATGGTTATGCGTGGATCGTTCTCCCAGGATGCAGACGGAAAACTCTGGCGGCAAGGTGCAGGTAAGATGGTGATTTATTTTCCATAAATCAGACGAGATACAAACAAAAGAGACGCGTGCCGATTGCATGGGGAGCAAAGCTAAAGCTTAGCGGAAGGTAAACAAGCATGGGAATCAAAAGGGTAAATGGTGTAACTTGTTGCATAGAAGCAAATGCGAAAGACAGACTTAGTTTGGCGAAAAGCAGGAATAAGTAGCTCTCTGATTAGTGCCCAGGAGCAGGTGAGCGTCTAAAACACTAATCAGAGGCAGGTGATACTAATCAGCACCCATGGTAACCAAAAACACAAACCCAGGGGTGCTGAAACAGAACTAAGGTAATCAAAAACTAAACAAAACATGATCCAGGCAACGGATCATAACAAATATTCGTCTTTAAGATACCGTATATATTCAAACAGTGGATGTAGTCAAAATATAGATTGTGATACTTTCGACATGGTTTCATTTGCAATTTGGGAACAAACATCTTGCAGACAAACTCAAAAAACTGGTTATAAATGTGACTGTGGAGCAAAATTTAGGCAAAGTTTACACCAAAGCACATCCAATATATATATTCTCAAGACTCAACACTAAATGGTCCTTAGTGTGTGAATGTTAAGTTAAGTTAAAGTACCTACGATTGTCACACACACACACACACACACACACACACACGAGGTGTGGCAAAATTATTCTCTGCATTTGACCCATCAACCTTGATCACCCCCTGGGAGGTGAGGGGAGCAGTGAGCAGCAGCGGTGGCCACGCCCGGGAATTATTTTTGGTGATTTAACCCCCAATTCCAACCCTTGATGCTGAGTGCCAAGCAGGGAGGTAATGGGTCCCATTTGTATAGTCTTTGGTATGACTCGGCCGGGATTTGAACTCGCAACCTACCGATCTCAGGGCGGACACTCTAACCACTAGGCCACTGATTTGAGTAGTGTGAATGTTGTCTGTCTATCTGTGTTGACCCTGTGATGAGGTGGCGACTTGTCCAGGGTGTACCCCGCCATCCGCCCGATTGCAGCTGGGATAGGCTCCAGCCCCGTGCGACCCCAAAAGGGACAAGCGGTAGAAGATGGATGGATAGATGGATAGATGGATGGATGGATGGATGAATGGAGACCACAAATAAGTGTTTTAAGTGTAGATTAAAATCATCATAGGTGCCCTTTATGGTAATTCTCAAGTAAGACAAACAGAAAATTGTAAAAAGGTTGTCAACCTTTTTGCTTTAAATTAGGTTTTTAAAACCCTTTTGGTACCGTATTTTCCAGAATATAAGGCGCACTGCCGATGAATGGTCTATTTTTGATCTGTTTTCATTAATAAGGCGCACCGGATTATAGGGCGCATTAAAGGAGTCATTTTTTATTTTTTTCTGAATGGAAAACACTTCCTTGTGGTCTACATAACATGTAATGCTGGTTATTTGGTCAAAATGTTGCATAGATTGTTTTACAGATCATCTTCAAGTCGCTTTCTAACAGTCGCTTCCGGATGCGCCATTTTGTGGCCGACTTTACTTACGTGGCTCACCTTTGACAGCGAATCTTTGTTGTAGCGGTGTAGCGTGCAAGGACGGGAGTGGAAGAAGTGTCAAAAGATGGAGCTAACTGTTTTAATGACATTCACACTTTACTTAAATCAATAACGGAGCAGCATCTCCTCATCCGGAAACAACAACACCGGACATGTGTACCGTGAAAAACCATCCGACCGGAACTCTCTAATAACTAAAGTTCCTTGGGTAGATAATGTAAACTCACTACATTTGTTTTAGTGCTTGGTGAGTTTACTGACAGATATAAGTAAGAACTTTACACTACTTTATATTAGAAATGGCAACAGCGGAGTATGAATGTCCCATAGCAAGAAGTTAGAGGAAAAAGAAGAAGCTTACACGGACTACAAAGGCGGACGCGCGCAATTTTTTAGGATTTATGCAGATCCCAAATACAAATCAGCAGGTGCCAGAATGTAAGAAAAGTTTCTCTAGCATAATATTGCTAAACAAAATGCCAGATATGTCTTACCTTGTATACACACACCATAATAATACTCGTATGTTGAAGCACATCAAGCGATGCGGCTTCATAGCTCACCAAAGTCGTACTGAAATATTTTTATTGATTTTTGAGCGTTCTATACTTTCAATAAAACAAATAAAATGTTGGTGTTGTTTACTTGAGTCATATTGCCATCATACTGCAGCCTACACTTATCTCTTATGATTGACTGCCATCTACTGGTCACACTTATCATTACACCATGTACCAAATAAAATAGCTTCGAGGTCGGTAAGCAAAACCAGAATTATTCCTATAAGTGCGCCTTGTAGTCCGGAAAATACGGTACATTAAAACTAAGGACCACCTTCTCCTGTTAAATCACAATTTCCACAAAAACTGAATATATCTGGATCAGACTTCAAATCAGATGTGATTATACCTTGGCCTGTGCCACAAACAATTTTACTACATACAGGCAAGTGCAAAACACAAAGAGATTGTTTTCACTTTCTGCGAGTTTGTTTATTTCTTAGTTAACTGCAGAATTTAAAAAAACTACACCAATAATTTGCATTCAACTTTTTGGGAAAATACAAGAAGAAACCTGTATTTTGGTGCCCTTTGGATTAAACGTTGTGGATATAGGAATTGATTTTCTCTTGCTTTCATTCACATTCACCACTTAAATGACAAAATGACGCACTATGTAATGTTATATATAACTACATATGAAATATATGATGCTGCTTGTAGAAAGTAATTAAAAGCACATGTATTATACTGTAGTTAACTCTAATGTGATCACCCCTTTTACAGTTATACATGGAGAACACACTTGCACATGTGGCCTGTGTGTGTGTGTGTGTGTGTGTGTGTGTGTGTGTGTGTGTGTGTGTGTGTGTGTGTGTGTGTGTGTGTGTGTGTGGGTGTGTTGGGAGGGGCTGATAATCGATACACCCATACAATTACATGCACACATGCACAAGTGTAGCCATAGTCAATTGTATTGTAATCGCTCGTCCACAGTTCGTTGTAGAGAGTTCATAATAGAAAGCAATAGAAAAACTCCCCAAATAATCCACAAAGACAACATAATTAATGCAATTGCTCCTCTACAGATGCAGAGATTAGATGAAGAATTGTACAGACAGAAGTGACTATCTGTCATGTAAATAAGACTATTTAGTTATATAATGAATGAATGAAATGTATTCGTGGTCCATTGAGAGAACATAGAACAGGTTAAAACTCAAGACTAGCAGACTATGATGTCCACAAGGGCCATGAGAAGAGAAATGATGGATGAGGACGTCAGAAGAGATCATAGAGCACAGATAAGATGACTGAATTAGTGCCTGTACGTAAACACACTGACAGCTGATACACAGATTATATCAGACTAACCCTCATTAGTGCAGACATCACCTGCTGTAGCCTCAGGCTAACACTCAAATACACACTGTCACGTATGTGCATGCACACATGCAAGCACACACAGATGACCATCTCAATGACTCTTGGCTGAAGTGCAGGTGATAAGCATGTCCACTTTTTTAAATCTAAAATACTGTGAGGAGAACAATATTATATTAATATTTGGTCCCACGCTGATTTTGTAAATTTAGCCCCCTGTAATGAATTCAACAATTTGGTGCATTTGCAAACAGCTAAAATTACGTACAAAGCAAATTATAACCTGCTACCCAAGAATGTACAACAATTCTTCTCAACAAAAGATAAATATAACCTTAGAGGAAAATTTAATTTAAAACATTTGTATGTGGAATTCAACTATGGAATGTATTAAGCAAAGAAATCAAACAAAGCACCAATATGATTCAGTTTAAGAGACTGTTCAAACTACAAGTGTTCACAAAGTACACAGAACAAGAATCATGATGAATATCTTGAACCATTTTTATTTTTATTGAGACAAAGATTATTTATGTATTTAATATTTGTTTACTTACTATGGTATACTCTCTGAGCTGCCACTTTATCGTGGTAGAGGAGTTGGCGTGTCCCAATGATCCTAGGAGATATGTTGTCCAGGGGCTTCCATGCCCCCTGGTAGGGTCTCCCAAGACAAATAAAAACAAAGGACCCAGATGTCCCTCACCCGGACGCGGGTCACCGGGGCCCCCCCTCAGGAGCCAGGCCCGGAGGTAGGGGACGGTGGCGAGCACCTGGTGCTCGCCACCGTGGGGCCTGGCCGGGCACAGCCCGAAGAGTCAACGTGGGTCTCCCCTCCAATGGGCTCACCAACCATAACAGGAGCCATAGAGGTCGGGTGTGATGTGAGCTGGGCGGTAGCCGAAGGCAGGGCACTTGGCGGTCCGATCCTCGGCTACAAAAGCTAGCTCTTGGGATGTGGGACGTCACCTCGCTAGGAGGGAAGGAGCCTGAGCTAGTGCGCAAGGTGGAAAAGTTCCGGCTAGATATAGTCGGACTCGCTTCGACGCATAGCAAGGGCTATGGAACCAGTTCTCTCGAGAGGGGCTGGACTCTCTTCCACTCTGGCGTTGCACGCAGTGAGAAGTGATGGGCTGGGGTGGCAATTCTTGTTGACCCCAGCTCAAAGCCTGCTTGTTGGCGTTCAACCCAGTGGACGAGAGGGTAGCTTCCCTCCGCCTTCGGGTGGGAGGCCAAGGTCCTGACTGTTGTTTGTGCTTACTCACCAAGCAGCTGCTCAGAGTACCCACCCTTTTTAGATTCACTCGAGGGAGTACTGGAGACTGCTGCCCCGGGTGATTCCCTTTTTCTACTGGGGGACTTCAACGCTCATGTTGGCATTGACAGTGAAACCTGGAGAGGCGTGATTGGGAAGAATGACCTCCCCGGATCTGAACCTGAGTGGTGTTTTGTTATTGGACTTTTGTGCTCGTCACAGATTGTCCATAACGAACACCATGTTCAAACATAAGGGTGTTCATATGTGCATTTGGCACCAGGACACCCTAGGCCGCAGTTCCATGATTGACTTTGTAGTTGTGTCATCGGATTTGCGGTCTCATGTTTTAGACACTCGGGTGAAGAGAGGGGCGGAGCTTTCTACCGATCACCACCTGGTGGCGAGTTGGCTGCGATGGCGGGGGAGGATGCCGGACAGACCTGGCAGGCCCAAACGCATTTTGAGCGTCTGCTGGGAACGTCTAGCAGAGTCTCCTGTCAGAGAGAGTTTTAATTCCCACCTCCGGAAGAACTTTGAACATGTCACGAGGGAGGCGCTGGATATTAAGTCCGAGTGGACCATGTTCCGTACCACTATTGTCGAGGCGGCCGATTGGAGCTGTGGTCGCAAGGTGGTTGGTGCCTGTCGTGGCGGTAATCTTGGAATCTTGTCAAGCTGAAGAAAGAGTCCTATCGGGTCCTTTTGGCTCATGGGACTCCGGAGGCAGCGGACAAGCACCGACAGGCCAAGCGGTGTGCGGCTTCAGCGGTCGCGGAGGCAAAAACTCGGACATGGGAGGAGTTCGGGGTAGCCATGTAAAGCGACTTCCAGACGGCTTCGAAGCGATTCTGGACCACCATCCGCCGCCTCAGGAAGGGGAAGCAGTGCACTGTCAACACTGTATGGTGGGGATGGTGATCTGCTGACCTTGACTGCAGATGTTGTGGAGCGGTGGAGGGAATACTTCAAAGACCTCCTCAATCCCACCTACACGTCTTCCTATGAGGAAGCAGTGCTTGGGGAATCTGTGGTGGGCTCTCCTATTTCTGGGGCTGAGGTTGCCGACGTAGTTAAAAAGCTCCTTGGTGGCAAGGCCCCGGGGGTGGATGAGTGAGAACCGCCCGGAGTTCCTTAAGGCTCTGGATGCTGTAGGACTGTTTTGGTTGACAAGACTCTGCAACATCGCGTGGACATCGGGGGCGGTACCTCTGGATTGGCAGACCGGGGTGGTGGTTCCTCTCTTTAAGAAGGGGAACCGGAGGGTGTCTTCCAACTATCGTGGGATCACACTCCTCAGCCTTCCCGGTAAGGTCTATTCAGGGGTACTGGAGAGGAGGCTACGCCAGATAGTCGAACCTTGGATTCAGGAGGAACAGTGTGGTTTTCGTCCTGGTCGTGGAACTGTGGACCAGCTCTATACCCTTGGCAGGGTCCTTGAGGGTGCATGGGAGTTTGCCCAACCAGTCTACATGTGCTTTGTGGACTTGGAGAAGGCATTCGACCGTGTACCCCGGGAATTCCTGTGGGTAGTGCTCAGAGAGTATGGGGTATCGGACTGTCTGATTGTGGCATTCCGTTCCCTGTATGATCAGTGTCAGAGCTTGGTCCGCATTGCCAACAGTAAGTCGGACCTGTTTCCAGTGAGGGTTGGACTCCGCCAAGGCTGCCCTTTGTCACCGATTTCGTTCATAACTTTTACGGACAGAATTTCGTTGAGAGGATCCGGTTTGGTGGCTGCAGGATTAGGTGTCTGCTTTTTGCAGATGATGTGGTCCTGATGGCTTCATCTGGCCAGGTTCTTCAGCTCTCACTAGATCGGTTCGCAGCCGAGTGTGAAGCGACTGGAATGGGAATCAGCACCTCCAATTCTGAGTCCATGGTTCTCACCCGTAAAAGGGTAGAGTGCCATCTCCGGGTTGAGAAGGAGATCTTGCCCCAAGTGGAGGAGTTCAAGTACCTCAAAGTCTTGATCATGAGTGAGGGAAGAGTGGATCGGGAGATCGACAGGCGGATCGGTGCGGCGTCTTTAGTAATGCGGACGCTGTATCGATTCGTTGTGGTGAAGGAGGAGCTGAGCCAGAAGGCAAAGCTCTCAATTTACCGGTCGATCTACGTTCCCATCCTCACCTATGGGTTATGACCAAAAGGACAAAATCACGGTTACAAGCGGCTGAAATGAGTTTCCTCCGCCGTGTGGCGGGGCTATCCCTTAGGTGAGATGCTCTGTCACCCGGGAGGAGCTCAAAGTAAAGCCGCTGCTCCTCCACATCGAGAGGAGCCAGATGAGGTGGTTTGGGTATCTGGTCAGGATGCCACCCAAACGCCTCCCTAAGGAGGTGTTTCGGGCAATTCCGACTGGTAGGAGGCCACGGGGAAGACCCAGGACACGTTGGGAAGACTGTCTCCCGGCTGGCCTGGTAATGCCTCGGGATCCCCCGGGAGGAGCTGGACGAAGTGGTTGGGGAGAGGGAAGTCTGGGCTTCCCTGCTTAGGCTGCTGCCCCCGCCACCCAACCTCGGCTAAGCGGAAGAAGATGGATGGATGGATGGATGGATGGATTCTATGATATACTATTATTTATTTGTTCACTGTTATGTTACAGAGAACAAGGAAATTGGATAAAATTGCTATGGTATGAAAAGGGGTAGGATTAAATAAGCTGAGCTTCTTCCTACTCCTTTTCGGACGTGCTTTAATGAAACAACTGGAAATATATGATGAATTACATTGTATTGTATGCATGTTCGAAATAAACTGAAACTGAAACTGAACTGAACTGATATGAACAGCATATCATTTTTATGGTACAATATTTTTAACAAATGAAAAACAAACTCAAACACATTAAATACATTTTAAGTAAATACATGAATTTGTATTTGAGTGAAATAAGTATTTGAGAGTTACAAGCAAAATAATACGTAGTAAGTTACTACTCAGTATACGTCAGTTTTTTTTTTCTTTCTGATTTTTTAACATACAACTTTAATTTGAATCTCCATTATGTCTCCCTAAATGGCGTGTGAAGTGAAATTAGACATCTTAAATACTCCGAAAGTGGAGAAACAATGGCTGCATTCCTGGCTTAAAGTCGCTCAAATGCCGCGACCATCATGTAGCATAAAGATGGTGCCTTTAAAGATGTGAAAGGTTCTGCTGCCCCCATCAAATGAACACAAAGTAAAAACAAAGCAGCATAGTGGTCTCATTATTAAGACCTCATCCTCCCTTTCTTACAATGTTTCTTCCAGCCTGCAAGTCAACCACAGGGATTTAAGTATACATTTTATATTGTAGTAATACAACTATAATACACTCGGACCTGGCGGAGAGAATGAGCACATTTAGTGGAAGGCTCAGACTCCCAAAATGCAACATTGAACGACACAGGAAGTCCTTCATACCGACAGCCATCAGACTGTATAATGCATGTGTTCCTTTTTGACTGTACTTGAATGTATAATAGACTGTATTTGTTATTCACATGTGAATAATGCTGTATAATAAACTGTATTTATATTATTCACATGTGAATAATTCTGTATAATAGACTGCATTTATGTTATTCACATGTGAATAATGCTGTACAATAGACTGCATTTATGTTATTCACATGTGAATAATGCTGTATAATAGACTGTATTTGTTATTCACATGTGAATAATGCTGTATAATAGACTGTATTTATGTTATTCACATGTGAATAATGCTGTATAATAGACTGTATTAATGTTATTCACATGTAAATAATGCTGCATAATAGACTGTATTTATATTATTCACATGTGAATAATGCTATTTAATAGACTGTATGTATATTATTCACATGTGAATAATGCTGTATAATAGACTGTATTCATATTATTTACATGTGAATAATGCTGTATAATAGACTGTATTTATGTTATTCACATGTGAATAATGTTGTATAATAGACTGTATTTATATTATTCACATGTGAATAATGCTGTATAATAGACTATATTATTCACATGTGAATAATGCTGTATAATAGACTGTATTTATATTTTTCACATGTGAATAATGCTGTATAATAGACTGTGTTTATATTATTCACATGTGAATAATGCTGTATAATAGACTGTATGTATAGTATTCACATGTGAATAATGCTGTATAATAGACTATTTATATTATTCACACGTGAATAATGCTGTATAATAGACTGTATCTATATTATTCACATGTGAATAATGCTGTATAATAGACTATTTATATTATTCACTTGTGAATAATGCTGTATAATAGACTGTATTTATATTATTCACATGTGAATAATGCTGTATAATAGACTGCATTTATATTATTCACGTGAATAATGCTGTATAATAGACTATTTATATTATTCACACGTGAATAATGCTATATAATAGACTGTATTTATGTTATTCACATGTGAATAATGCTGTACAATAGACTGTGTTTATATTATTCACATGTGAATAATGCTGCATAATAGACTGTATTTATATTATTCACATGTGAATAATGCTGTATAATAGACTGTATTTATATTATTCACATGTAAAAAATACCTAAGTGTTTATTGTCTATTGTGAGCGAACTGTGGTGCTGAATTTCCCCCAGGGATCAACAAAGTACTTTCTATTCTATTCTAATGATATGTACTGTACCCTGAGAGGGATAAGCAGTAGAAAATGGATGGATGGATATTTCTTTGAAAACAAACCCTGCCCACTCTGCTTTGTTTCTGGTCTGAGCTGCTGTGATGTAGATTACCGTAATAACACTCAAAAAGCGCAAATTTCAACCATTGAAATACTTTCTATAGTTCAAGACTTACGGCCATTTAAAAACAACACTGCACATCATAATGGCGGCGACAGTTTTGATGTTAAAGGTCTAAAACAATTATGTAGAAAGTCTGGCGGGCCGGATTGAAAATCTTAATGGGCCGCATTTTGCATAGCCCTGTATTAGCCCACGGCCTACCATGTTTACTTTTTGTAAATGACTTGACTAAAATTGAAGAACGGATCAACCCTGTGTGCTTATTGGAGGACATTTAGTTAACTGGCTGTATCGGAGATTTGAAATAAAAGCCATAATCAGAATCAGAATTAGAATAGTTTTTATTGCCATTGTTTGAGAGCGGGTTCACAAACTAGGAATTTTTCTTGGTGCAATCGTGCAACATAAAACACATATAACACAGAATAGGTAATAAAATTAGCTGTAACTAAGCTATCAGATCTTGTTATTGTTCATGTGCCTGATGGCCGAGGGGAAAAAAACTGTTCAGGTGGCGGGAGGTGTGGGTCTGGATGGACCGTAGTCTCCTGCCTGAGGGGAGAGGGGAGAATAGTCAGCTGGTCCTGGAGGAGATACTTGATACACACGATACTTGTTTTATTGCGATATTGAACCGATATCCGATGTCAATATCGGCTCTCGACGCTCCTACTAAACCCAAGAGCACCCGGGAGAGCCAAAGGTCATAATAGGTAATAGTGAAATTTTAATGGAACTGTACAAGCATATAATACACGTTTACACACACATAGTGTACACACATGTAGTGTACACACACATGCACACCTAGTTGTCTTCAGAGTAGCTAATAAAATGCTTTTTTATGAGGCTCAGGTGACTGAGGCCCATGATCCTGAGTAGAGGAGACAGCGGGCCAATAGAAGGCCACCCAGCTTTTATGTCCTGTCTGGATAATCAACCTAGCAGCTTGACACACACACACACACACACACACAGTCACACACATACAACATACACCACCAGTCACTTCTGAGATGACAGAGGAAACAAATCTAATACGAGCAATATTGTCCAACAATTTGCGTTCATTGGACACGTTGATTTGGCCTAGAGAAGAAGAACATAACTCTGTTTCATCCACTGAAGTACGTTAAAGTCCTCAGTTCATGGAATAACTGCTTAAGTGTTCCCCCAACTATTATATAAGAAGGTCTAGTGTATTTATTTTCATTTCAGTTCCCTGGATACGGCGTCAGATCACAACAGAAGCAGTTTAAGCATATAGAACCGTAGATATTATGTGATTGGGCCGGCACGCAAAGGCAGTGCCTTTAAGGTTTATTGGCGCTCTCTACTTCTCCCTACGTCCGTGTACCACTCCGTACAGTGGCGTTTTAAAAAGTCATAAATTGTACTTTTTGAAACTGATACCGATCATTTCCGATATCACATTTTAAAGCATTTATCGGTCGATTATATCGGCAGTTCGATATTAACGAACATCTCTACTCACAAGTATGAAACTACTTTTTTAAAGTAATAATTTCTTATTTCAAGCATGAAAAAAAAAATCATGACTTTGATATATTAAAACAGATGACAGCCAAATGGACTTTGCTGTTTTATTTTCAATGAAACAATAGAAAATACGTACTCATATAGTAGTACAGTTGTTATTAGTAAGAATATACTTATTTTAAGTAGGGATGTCCGATAATGGCTTTTTACCGATATCCGATATTCCGATATTGACCAAACCCTTAATTACCGATACCGATATGAACCAATACCGATATCAACCGATATATACAGTCGTGGAATTAACACATTATTATGCCTAATTTGGACAACCAGGTCTGGTGAAGATAAAGTCCTTTTTAAAAATAAATAAATAAATAAGATAAATAAATTTAAAAAAAATTCTTGAATGAGAAAGAAAGTAAAACAATATAAAAACAGTTACATAGAAACTAGTAATTAATGAAAATGAGTAAAATTAACTGTTAAAGGTTAGTACTATTAGTGGACCAGCAGCATGCACAATCATGTGTGCTTACGGACTGTATCCCTTGCAGACTGTATTGATATATATTGATATATAATGTAGGAACCAGAATATTAATAACAGAAAGAAACAAACCTTTTGTGTGAATGAGTGTGAATGAGTGTAAATGGGGGAGGAAGGTTTTTTGGATTGGTGTATTAATTGTAAGTGTATCTTGTGTTTTTTATGTTGATTTAATACAAAAACAAATAATAAAAAAAAAACAAAAAAACGATACCGATAATAAAAAAAACGATACCGATAATTTCCGATATTACATTTTAAAGCATTTATCGGCCGATAATATCGGCCTGCCGATATTATCAGCCGATAAATGCATCTCTAATTTTAAGGTATTTTTGGGTTCTAGGTAACCACTAGGCCACCTATTCAGTGTCCGCCCTGAGATCGATAGGTTGTGAGTTCAAACCCCGGATGGAAGTCCCAAGTAAAAAATTAATTAATTTTATAGTCATACCAAAGACTATAAAATGGGACCCATTACCTCCCTGCTTGGCACTCAGCATCAGGGTTGGAATTGAGGGTTAAATCACCAAAAATTATTCCCGCTGCTGCTCACTGCTCCCCTCACCTCCCAGGGGGTGAAACAAGGGGATGGGTCAAATGCAGAGGACACATTTTACCACACCTAGTGTGTGTGTGACTATCAGTGGTACTTTAACTTTAACTTCATTGAGGTTAGCTAATTTGACTTGTTTTGGAAAGTCTTGACAAGCCAAATGTTCTTGTTCTATTGGCAGATAATTTTGCTTAGTTGAAATAAAATACCCCTAATTTTAGTATTTTTTTCCCCTTGTTTTTGAACACTGACTTTTTGCAGTGTCATGGTTGGGAGGGTAACTCCTTAGAGGGATTGCTGCTTCCAGGTGGTGGTGCCGACCCCGAGAGGGACAAGCGGTAGAAAAAGGATGGATGTTAGAATTGTGGTGTTTTTGGGGGGGCGCCAAATACCGATTACATTAAATTTCCATTCTTTGATTCAGATACAAGCGTGTTGAGTTACAAGTGTGCCGATAGTGCACAGCGGCTGTTGGTGTGATCCCAGGATGCAGAGAAAGCAAACAACGTGCAAGCAGAATGTCGTTTAAATACAAACCCCGTTTCCATATGAGTTGGGAAATTGTGTTAGATGTAAATATAAACGGAATACAATGATTTGCAAATCATTTTCAACCCATATTCAGTTGAATATGCTACAAAGACAACATATTTGATGTTTAAACTGATAAACATTTTTTTTTTTGCAAATAATCATTAACTTTAGAATTTGATGCCAGCAACACGTGACAAAGAAGTTGGGAAAGGTGGCAATAAATACTGATAAAGTTGAGGAATGCTCATCAAACACTTATTTGGAACATCCCACAGGTGAACAGGCAAATTGGGAACAGGTGGGTGCCATGATTGGGTATAAAAGTAGATCCCATGAAATGCTCAGTCATTCACAAACAAGGATGGGGCGAGGGTCACCACTTTGTCAACAAATGCGTGAGCAAATTGTTGAATAGTTTAAGACAAACCTTTCTCAACCAGCTATTGCAAGGAATTTAGGGATTTCACCATCTACGGTCAGTAATATCATCAAAGGGTTCAGAGAATCTGGAGAAATCACTGCACGTAAGCAGCTAAGCCCGTGACCTTCGATCCCTCAGGCTGTACTGCATCAACAAGCGACATCAGTGTGTAAAGGATATCACCACATGGGCTCAGGAACACTTCAGAAACCCACTGTCAGTAACTACATTTGGTCGCTACATCTGTAAGTGCAAGTTAAAACTCTCCTATGCAAGGCGAAAACCGTCTATCAACAACACCCAGAAACGCCGTCGGCTTCGCTGGGCCTGAGCTCATCTAAGATGGACTGATACAAAGTGGAAAAGTGTTCTGTGGTCTGACGAGTCCACAGTTCAAATTGTTTTTGGAAACTGTGGACGTCGTGTCCTCCGGACCAAAGAGGAAAAGAACCATCCGGATTGTTATAGGCGCAAAGTTGAAAAGGCAGCATCTGTGATGGTATGGGGGTGTATTAGTGCCCAAGACATGGGTAACTTACACATCTGTGAAGGCGCCATTAATGCTGAAAGGTACATACAGGTTTTGGAGCAACATATGTTGCCATCAAAGCAACGTTACCATGGACGCCGCTGCTTATTTCAGCAAGACAATGCCAAGCCATGTGTTACATCAACGTGGCTTCATAGTAAAAGAGTGTGGGTACTAGACTGGCCTGCCTCTAGTCCAGACCTGTCTCCCATTGAAAATGTGTGGCGCATTATGAAGCCTAAAATACCACAACGGAGACCCCCGGACTGTTGAACAACTTAAGCTGTACATCAAGCAAGAATGGGAAAGAATTCCACCTGAGAAGCTTAAAAAATGTGTCTCCTCAGTTCCCAAACGTTTACTGAGTGTTGTTAAAAGGAAATACCATGTAACACAGTGGTGAACATGCCCTTTCCCAACTACTTTGGCACGTGTTGCAGCCATGAAATTCTAAGTTAATTATTATTTGCAAAAAAACAATAAAGTTTATGAGTTTGAACATCAAATATGTTGTCTTTGTAGTGCATTCAACTGAATATGGGTTGAAAGGGATTTGCAAATCATTGTATTCAGTTTATATTTACATCTAACACAATTTCCCAACTCATATGGAAACGGGGTTTGTAGGTACCAGACGGAAGAGAAATTGAGCCGGTACTCAGAAAACAACAGAGCACTATGGCATACACTCGATGTGAACCAGCACTGAAGGAGGCAACATTGTGGAACTACATACGCAGGACTAATTACCAATGTGGAACAGGTGTGTAGGTCTGACAAGGAACATAAAGTAAAGTTGCTGCAAAACCCAAAATAGAGGAAATACGACTAGAACAAGAGCACCAGGACACGAAAATGATACCAAACACAGGAAAATGGAGAACAAAGTCCAATATGTGATGTGGGATAATGACAACATGCTCTGTAAATTAACCAATTAAACTTCTAAGTTGATGTATTGCAATACTTCAGTCTTATCTTTATATTATCGATATACTCTGACGTCAATTTTATAATCTGCTCTCTGTATCGCATGTGGAGGAGCGACTGAGTTCGATAGATGACGTGTTTATCTTGACTTTGTGGATTATTTGGGGGTCTTTGTGTTGCTTTCTGTTACGAAAATGTGCAAAGTAGAGGACCGATGTCAATAGAGCTGTCCATGCCTCATGCAAGCGTGTTGTGCATGTGTGCGCTTTTGTGGGTCACACACACACGGACACACACACGTTTTTATTTTACTGCAATCCTGTCCTAAAATGTAGTTTACAATGAAATTACATTCGATTTTCAGTTTTTGGGGGATTTCAAACATTCAAGCAAATATTTTTCTTGCTTCCATTCTTATAAATGCTTCATTGTTTAAATATAAATGTATAAAACAGGTCTAACCATCTTGAGTGACTTTCACCAGCAGAGGTTTCTAGGGTGAAAAAGCAAAGGCTTATTCTGACCATTTTTATGGCCAAATTCCAGCTCATATATCAGTCACACAACTAATCAACTAGACTGAGGGTGCGCACGTGTGTGTGTGTGTGTGTGTGTGTGTGTGTGTGTGTGTGTGTGTGTGTGTGTGTGTGTGTGTGTGTGTGTGTGTGTGTGTGTGTGTGTGTGTGTGTGTGTGTGTGTGTGTGTGTGTGTGTGTACATGTGCAATAGTAGTTGCAAAGTTTCCTGCTGAGAGGAGATTAAAAAACCCCACTGCTTTCATCTAAATGTGTTTCTTTACAGGCTGAAGAGTGTGTGTGCGTGTTTGTGTGTGTGTGGTATACAACTGACCCTGGAATGTACAGGGTATCCCTAAAGTCTGGACATGCACTATACAGTAAATGTATAATATACATACATTATACATATTTTCATATCATTTTAATAATTCATCATAAATAAACTCCTCTCTGAGCTGCCACCTTAACGTGGTAGAGGAGTTTGCGTGTCCCAATGATCCTAGGAGCTATGTTGTCCGGGGGCTTTATGCCCCCTGGTAGGGTCTCCCAAGACAAACTGGTCCTAGGTGAGGGATCAGACAAAGAGCAGCTCGAAGACCTCCATGAAAAATAAAAAACAAGGACCCAGATTTCCCTCGCCCGGACGCGGGTCACCGGGGCCCCCCTCTGGAGCTAGGCTTGGAGGTGGGGCACGATGGCGAGCGCCTGGTGGCCGGGCCTGTCCCCATGGGGCCCGGCCGGGCACAGCCCGAAGAGGCAACGTGGGTCCCCCCTCCAATGGGCTCACCACCCATAGCAGGGGCCATAGAGGTCGGGTGCGATGTGAGCTGGGCGGCAGCCGAAGGCAGGGCACTTGGCGGTCCGATCCTCGGCTACAGAAGCTAGCTCTTGGGACGTGGAACGTCACCTCGCTGGGGGGGAAGGAGCCTGAGCTAGTGCGCGAAGTGGAGAAGTTCGACGCACAGCAAGGGCTCTGGAACCAGTTCTCTCGAGAGGGGCTGGACTCTCTTCCACTCTGGCGTTGCCGGCAGTGAGAGGCGACGGGCTGGGGTGGCAATTCTTGTTTCCCCCCCGGCTCAGAGCCTGTACGTTGGAGTTCAACCCGGTGGACGAGAGGGTAGCTTCCCTCCGCCTTCGGGTGGGGGAACGGGTCCTGACTGTGGTTTGCGCTTACGCGCCAAACCGCAGCTCAGAGTACCCACCCTTTTTGGATTCACTCGAGGGAGTACTTGAGAGTGCTCCCCCGGGTGATTCCCTCGTGCTACTGGGGGACTTCAATGCTCATGTTGGCAACGACAGTGAAACCTGGAGAGGCGTGATTGGTAAGAATGGCTGCCCGGATCTGAACCCGAGCGGTGTTTTGTTATTGGACTTTTGTGCCCGTCACAGATTGTCCATAACGAACACCATGTTCAAACATAAGGGTG
The DNA here is from genome assembly GCF_033978685.3 of Nerophis lumbriciformis. Taxonomy (NCBI): domain Eukaryota; kingdom Metazoa; phylum Chordata; class Actinopteri; order Syngnathiformes; family Syngnathidae; genus Nerophis; species Nerophis lumbriciformis. Next base: position 23,136,009 of record NC_084574.2, read on the forward strand.
TCCATATGTGCACTTGGCACCAGGACACCCTAGGCCGCAGTTCCATGATCGACTTTGTAGTTGTGTCATCGGATTTGCGGCCTCATGTTTTGGACACTCGGGTGAAGAGAGGGGCGTAGCTTTCTACCGATCACCACCTGGTGGTGAGTTGGCTGCGATGGTGGGGGAGGATGCCGGACAGACCTGGCAGGCCCAAACGCATTGTGAGGGTTTGCTGGGAACGTCTGGCAGAGTCTCCTGTCAGAGAAAGTTTCAATTCCCACCTCCGGAAGAACTTTGAACATGTCACGAGGGAGGTGCTGGACATTGAGTCCGAATGGACCATGTTCCGCACCTCTATTGTCGAGGCGGCTGATTGGAGCTGTGGCCGCAAGGTAGTTGGTGCTTGTCGTGGCGGTAATCCTAGAACCCGTTGGTGGACACCGGCGGTGAGGGATGCCGTCAAGCTGAAGAAGGAGTCCTATCGGGTTCTTTTGGCTCATAGGACTCCTGAGGCAGCGGACAGGTACCGACAGGCCAAGCGGTGTGCGGCTTCAGCGGTCGCAGAGGCAAAAACCCGGACATGGGAGGAGTTCGGGGAAGCCATGGTAAACGACTTCCAGACGGCTTCGAAGCAATTCTGGACCACCATCCGCCGCCTCAGGAAGGGGAAGCAGTGCACTATCAACACCGTGTATGGCGAGGATGGTGTTCTGCTGACCTCGACTGCGGATGTTGTGGATCGGTGGAGGGAATACTTCGAAGACCTCCTCAATCCCACCAACACGTCTTCCTATGAGGAAGCAGTGCCTGGGGAGTCTGTGGTGGGCTCTCCTATTTCTGGGGCTGAGGTTGCTGAGGTAGTTAAAAAGCTCCTCGGTGGCAAGGCCCCAGGGGTGGATGAGATCCGCCCGGAGTTCCTTAAGGCTCTGGATGCTGTGGGGCTGTCTTGGTTGACAAGACTCTGCAGCATCGCGTGGACATCGGGGGCGGTACCTCTGGATTGGCAGACCGGGGTGGTGGTTCCTCTCTTTAAGAAGGGGAACCGGAGGGTGTGCTCTAACTATCGTGGGATCACACTCCTCAGCCTTCCCGGTAAGGTCTATTCAGGTGTACTGGAGAGGAGGCTACGCCGGATAGTCGAACCTCGGATTCAGGAGGAACAGTGTGGTTTTCGTCCTGGTCGTGGAACTGTGGACCAGCTCTATACTCTCGGCAGGGTCCTTGAGGGTGCATGGGAGTTTGCCCAACCAGTCTACATGTGTTTTGTGGACTTGGAGAAGGCATTTGACCGTGTCCCTTGGGAAGTCCTGTGGGGAGTGCTCAGAGAGTATGGGGTATCGGACTGTCTGATTGTGGCAGTCCGCTCCCTGTATGCTCAGTGCCAGAGCTTGGTCTGCATTGCCGGCAGTAAGTCGGACACGTTTCCAGTGAGGGTTGGACTCCGCCAAGGCTGCCCTTTGTCACTGATTCTGTTCATAACTTTTATGGACAGAATTTCTAGGCGCAGTCAAGGTGTTGAGGGGATCTGGCTGCAGGATTAGGTCTCTGCTTTTTGCAGATGATGTGGTCCTGATGGCTTCATCTGGCCAGGATCTTCAGCTCTCACTGGATCGGTTCGCAGCCGAGTGTGAAGCGACTGGGATGAGAATCAGCACCTCCAAGTCCGAGTCCATGGTTCTCGCCCGGAAAAGGGTGGAGTGCCATCTCTGGGTTGGGGAGGAGATCTTGCCCCAAGTGGAGGAGTTCAAGTACCTCGGAGTCTTGTTCACGAGTGAGGGAAGAGTGGATCGTGAGATCGACAGGCGGATCGGTGCGGCGTCTTCAGTAATGCGGACGCTGTATCGAGCTGAGCCGGAAGGCAAAGCTCTCAATTTACCGGTCGATCTACGTTCCCATCCTCACCTATGGTCATGAGCTTTGGGTTATGACCGAAAGGACAAGATCACGGGTACAAGCGGCCGAAATGAGTTTCCTCCGCCGGGTGGCGGGGCTCTCCCTTAGAGATAGGGTGAGAAGCTCTGCCATCCGGGGGGAGCTCAAAGTAAAGCCGCTGCTCCTCCACATCGAGAGGAGCCAGATGAGGTGGTTCGGGCATCTGGTCAGGATGCCACCCGAACGCCTCCCTAGGGAGGTGTTTAGGGCACGTCCGACCGATAGGAGGCTGCGGGGAAGACCCAGGACACGTTGGGAAGACTATGTTTCCCGGCTGGCCTGGGAACGCCTCGGGGTCCCACAGGAAGAGCTGGACGAAGTGGCTGGGGAGAGGGAAGTCTGGGCTTCCCTGCTTAGGCTGCTGCCCCCGCGACCCAACCTCGGATAAGCGGAAGAAGATGGATGGATGGATGGCATCATAAATAAAAATTATATACTCATGTTAACATTTATTAAAACCGGATCATAGTTTAGTTACGTTTTGATTTCACTTGTTGTTTAAGTTCTGTTTCAGCACCCCTTGTTTTGTGTTTCTTGGTTGTCATGGGTGCTGATTATTTTCACCTGTCTCTGATTAGTGTTTGAGACGCTCACCTGTTCCCGGGCACTAATCAGAGAGCTATTTATTCCATCCTCTCGCCTCACTCGGTCTGGTGCTTTTGTTTGCTGACATGCAACAAGTTACGTTGATTACCCTTTGGATCCCTGAGCTAAGCTTTGCCTTATGCGTTCTTGTTAGTTATCCCATTAGCCAGAGGTGGGGACTCGAGTCACATGACTTGGACCCGAGTCAGACTCGAGTCATGAATTTGATGACTTTAGACTCGACTTGACAAAATGTAAAGAGACTTGCAACTCGACTTAGACTTTAAAGGCCTACTGAAATGCGATTTTCTTATTTAAACGGGGATAGCAGGTCCATTCTATGTGTCATACTTGATCATTTTGCGATATTGCCATATTTCTGCTGAAAGGATTTAGAAGAGAACATCGACGATAAAGTTTGGTCGCTGATAAAAAAGCCTTGCCTCTACCGAAAGTAGCAGACGATATGCGCGTGACGTCACAGGTTGTGGAGCTCCTCACATCTGCACATTGTTTACAATCATGGCCACCAGCAGCGAGAGCGATTCGGACCGAGAAAGCGACGATTTCCCCGTTAATTTGAGCGAGGATGAAAGATTCGTGGATGAAGAAAGTGAGAGTGAAGGACTAGAGGGCAGTGGGAGCGATTCAGATAGGGAAGGTGCTGTGAGAGGCGGGTGGGACCTGATATTCAGCTGGGAATGACTAAAACAGTAAATAAACACAAGACATATATATACTCTATTAGCCACAACACAACCAGGCTTATATTTAATATGACGCAAATTAATCCCGCATAACAAACACCTCCTCCCTCCCGTCCATATAACCTGCCAATACAACTCAAACACCTGCACAACACACTCAATCCCACAGCCCAAAGTACCGTTCACCTGCCCAAAGTTCATACAGCACATATATTTTCCCAAAGTCCCCAAAGTTACGTACGTGACATGCCCATAGCGGCACACACGTACGGGCAAGCGATCAAATGTTTGGAAGCGTACTCACGGTACTGTGTCTGCGTATCCAACTCAAAGTCCTCCTGGTTAGAGTCTCTGTTGTCCCAGTTCTCCACAGGCCAATGGTAAAGCTTGACTGTCATCTTTCGGGAATGTAAACAATGAAACACCGGCCGTGTTTGTGTTGCTAAAGTCGGCCACAATACACCGCTTCCCTCCTACAGCTTTCTTCTTTGCTGTCTCCATTGTTCATTGAACAAATTGCAAAAGATTCACCAACACAGATATCCAGAATACTGTGGAATTTTGCGATGAAAACAGACGACTTAATAGCTGGCCACCATGCTGTCCCAAAATGTCCTCCACAATCCGCGACGTCACGCGCTCACGTCATCATACCGAGACGTTTTCAGCAGGATATTTTGCGCGAAATTTAAAATTGCACTTTAGTAAGCTAACCCGGCCATATTGGCATGTGTTGCAATGTTAAGATTTCATCATTGATATATAAACTATCAGACTGCGTGGTCGGTAGTAGTGGGTTTCAGTAGGCCTTTAACATCAATGACTTGTGACTTCACTTGGACTTGAGCCTTTTGACTTGACATGACTTGCTACTTTCCCCAAAACCCAAAGATAAAAAAGTTATTCAGGAGCGCTCCGTATCTTTCGTTGTGTACATGTGTGTGTCACTTGTCCTCATTAAGGTTGCAAGTGAGTTGGAGCCTGGACTGGTTTGCAGTCAAATGAAGGGCAGATAAGCTCCACTGCTGCCCAGATATATTCCGATCAAATTATTTTCTACATTCTCACATTAAAAGTCCTAAAAAGAGATCATGAGGGTCATTCCACTAGATTGGTGCCATTTGCATCTATAGAAAATAAAATGTATACAGTCGTGGTCAAAAGTTTACGTACACTTGTAAAGAACATAATGTCATGGCTGTCTTGAGTTTCCAATAATTTCTACAACTCTTATTTTTTTGTGATAGAGTGATTGGAGCACATACTTGTTGGTCACAAAAAACATTCATGAAGTTTGGTTCTTTTATGAATTTATTATGGGTCTACTGAAAATGTGAGCAAATCTGCTGGGTCAAAAGTATACATACAGCAATGTTAATATTTGCTTACATGTCCCTTGGCAAGTTTCACTGCAATAAGGCGCTTTTGGTAGCCATCCACAAGCTTCTGCTTGAATTTGTGACCACTCCTCTTGACAATATTGGTGCAGTTCAGCTAAATTTGTTGGTTTTCTGACATGGACTTTTTTCTTCAGCATTGTCCACATGTTTAAGTCAGGACTTTGGGAAGGCCATTCTAAAACCTTAATTCTAGCCTGATTTAGCCATTCCTTTACCACTTTTGAGGTGTTTGGGGTCATTGTCCTGTTGGAACACCCAACTGCGCCCAAGACCCAACCTCCAGGCTGATGGTTTTAGGTTGTCCTGAAGAATTTGGAGGTAATCCTCCTTTTTCATTGTACCATTTACACTCTGTAATGCACCAGTTCCATTCGCAGCAAAACAGGCCCAGAACATAATACTACCACCACCACGCTTGACGGTAGGTTTGGTGTTCCTGGGATTAAAGGCCTCACCTTTTCTCCTCCAAACATATTGCTGGGTATTGTGGCCATACAGCTCAATTTTTGTTTCATCTGACATCACATGGACAAAGATAAGACCTTCTGGAGGAAAGTTCTGTGGTCAGTACAACAGCCAATCAAATTAGATCCACGTTGTTTTCATCCGACAGCATTCATCCAATCAAATTGCAGGACAACAATGCGGCAATGAGACAAAATTATACCAAAAAGAGTGGTCAACAAAAAAGGAATTGCCGTATGTAAAACATGCAGTTTGAATATTACAGACGGAGACGCAAAAACTTCCAACTTCGTTCGACATTTGAAGTTGCACAAAGAATGGTAAATTTTGAATGTAAGCTAATGTTTATTGGCTAAGTAACGCAACTTTTATTTGCTGTGTAGTTAAATCAGTGAGGCTGTAAACTCACTGCTAATGTTTTAACGTCATTGCAATCACTGCAATCTGTTGCATCCACTGCATTCACTACCTTATTCATACTTTTTGTTAAGTGATATTTTTTAAGCAGGGTTGCATGAGGTACCTACACATAACGTTACGTTAGTATCACACGCAGTAATGTAATGTTAGACGGCGGTCAGCAGCACCGCGTCTTTTAGCTACCTACAAAAAGACAAACATAGTCAAATAAAGGTCAGTTAAAATGTATACTATATTAAGAATATGTGTACGTATTGCATAGGGCCCTGACATCTAAAAAGTACAACTCTGTTCATTGTTATGTTCATGTATTTATGTTTTCCATGTGTACGCACACATAAACACACATACAGTATGAGATGAGATCAATGAGATAAGGAAAGAACAGGATAGAAACTGCTGTGGAACTAGTTACAATGCAATATGCCACAGAAATGCAATGTTAACACTTTTGTACAAATAAGTACAGTTGCACTTGTTTTTTCAAACGTGTTTATTCTGTAAAGGAATGAGTTAAATGTTTAAAATGTGTGCTTACGGACTGTATCCCTGCAGACTGTACTGATATACATTGATATATACTGTATATATTGTGTTTTTATGTTGATTTAATAAAAAATAAAAAAACTTTTTTTTTTCTTTTTTTTTCCTTGTGCGGCCCGGTACCAATCGGTCCGCGGACCGGTGGTTGGGGACCACTGGTTAAAAGGACTTGACAGGACTCGAAACTCAAAATGCAGGACTTGGGACTTGACTTGAGACTTTCCAGTCTTGACTTTGGACTTGACTCGGGACTTGCCTGTCTTGACTTGGGATTTGACTCGAAAATTGAGGGAGGACAAAGACTTGAGACTTACTTATGACTTGCAAAACAATGACTTGGTCCCACCTCTGCCGTTAGCTCCCCGTGCTATAGGCACGATCTTCTTGTGTTTTGTAATTTTCCTGCCTGATTTATGGACTGATTTATGGAGATTAAATAATTTTGTTACCTGCACACTGCATCCGGAGTTCTGTCTGCATCTTGGGAGAACAATTCCAATCTCGACGTAACAGAAAAGCACCAGCATACCGTTCTTCCGCAGCCGGCTTTGACGAGTTTGACGAGGATACAGAGATGGTGCTTGAAGCGATGGAGGCGGAGACACTCCGCTCTTCCCCCGAGGAGATTGAGAACGTGATGTAGGGGCCCCGGAGGTTCACTGGTCCCTATCAACTCCGTTTGGCCCGGGGACATGTGTAAAAAGTAATTTGCTCCTGAAGCCTCTTTTCATTGAAGCTTCGCTTCTTGGGTTTATTGCTCGCCATGACCAAAACAATAACACGCGGGAGTCCTAATACCGGAAATGTAGTGTCTGTGATCGATAAAACTTTCGGCGAATCAAAATGTAACATTGTACCGGAAAGTGCATTACTTAGAAGTCGACCAATAATTAATTATTAATAATTTGACCCGGCAAATATAAACAAAACAAAACACCGGTGGAAAGCGATAAACAATTTAAAAAAATACAAATAAAATCTGCAGACATCCGGAATTTCGCATCCTTTCTGATTTCAATGCGTAAAAAGTGCAGGTTTTAACAAGGTTTTTAATGATCATATGTTTTTCACCAAAAGTTTTCTCTCGTAGAACGTGACTTTTTAGTCACGTCCGTATCCTCTCTTCCTCTCTGCTCCCGGCCGCTTACTGTTAAAGACAACAGATGATTAGATTAACACGTACCACCTGTGAAATCTAATCACCTGCCAGCTGTGTCTCGCCGTCAGCACTGCCACGCCCCCGTCTGATGGTGCTCTGTCCTCAGCACCATGGACAGAGGCGGTGACCTTTGCTCCTGCAGGCAGCGCTGGCTACATCTCACACTGCGGTAAAGTAAATACAAAAAAAGAATGCTGCATGCTAATAAACTAATGCTGTTAGCTTTCAAGCTCCGGATTGAACCAATACTTACAACTTACCATTGGTAGTTGGTGTTGATGGTAACGTTTTAATGTGTTTAAATGACACTTTTAGTCATTGTGATCATCACAGACGTACAAAAAGATCGCTATTTTGGTGAACTGTTTGACTAGTTACTGGGAGTAGAAACTACACAGTGAATTAGTTTTAATTGCTGGTTCACATGACAATGACGTTGTCTAAATTGTTGTATATTGACGTTTAATTTTTACATCAATAAATAAAATATGAACAACGATGTTTGTGTAGATGATTTTATCCATCCATTTTCTACCGCTTGTCCCGTTTGGGGTCGCGGGTAGAGGATTTTAATTAATGATATTGATGCTGTCTTGAAATCATGTGATCTAAAACTATGGTAACACTTTAGTATGGGGAACATATTCTAAGTAACAAAGACTTAATTTTGAGTTATTTGGACACTAGGGGAACATATAAAGGTTTGGGTTAGGGTTACTAATGAGCAATAATTCTGAGGTTATTGAGGGAAGACTCTTAGTTAATGGCTTACTGGTTGTATAATAAGGCCATGCAGAATAAGGCATTAATAAGTACTTAATAATGACTAATTAAGAGCTAATATGTTACTAATTTGCATGTTAATAAGCAACTAATTAATGGTGAATATGTTTCCCATACTAAAGTGTTACCAAAACTATTTATTATTGCTGTGTACTGACCAATTTCATTGGTATATGACAACGTTTTTGTGTCAAAGTACGTCTGTTTGAAGTTTCTGTCCAATGTGCTGGACTCATGTTGCGTATTTAAGGTGTCTTCTCTGATGACATTCAGACACTTATTAAACGGGTATGTTTTTATTTTATTACATACTTTTAAATATTGACTTATTTTAGCTCCTACATCTTTACTTTTTACTGTATGCTTGTTGGTGTAAATCAGGGGTGTCAAACTCATTTTAGCTCAGGGGCCACATGGAGGAAAAATCTGTGCACACGCGGGCCGGACTATCAAAATCATGGCATTAAAAACTAAAAAAATAAAGACAACTTCAGATTGTTTTCTTTGTTTTACTTTGGCCAAAAAATTAACAAAGACATTCTGAAAATATTACAATAAAAATATAGAAACGTTTAGATCCATGAAAGAAAGAAGAAAGTGAATGTATGTTTATAACTGAATACATTAACATATGCATAATTTTTTTTTTTTTTGATGAATTAAGTAACGTTTATGACAACCTTTTTCCAAAACACAATATAGAATGTGAGATATAACAGGATAATGCATACATTTATCATTTGTTTTTAAAACGCTTACAAAAAAGTGGGACCCCAAAAATTCTAAAGGCCGGTTGTAATACTAATCATAGGTCATTCATTCGCGGACCAGATCCGGGACTCCTTTGCCTGTGTATAAAGTAGTAAAGACGGCAGCGCTGTCCTTCCATGTAGAGAACTGTCAGAGAGAACTGGTTTCCACTTGCATGATCTAGGTCTTTTAAAAAGCCAAACACGATCAGATTAAGTTGTTTTCGTGTGTAGTAGGAATCTACTTTCGAGACAGTTTTTTAAAGAAATAAGACTAATTTGAGGCGGCATAGCTCGGTTGGTAGAGTGGCCGTGCCAGCAACTTGAGGGTTCCAGGTTCGATTCTCGCTTCCGCCATCCTAGTCATTGCCGTTGTGTCCTTGGGCAAGACACTTTACCCACCTGCTCCCAGTGCCACCCACACTGGTTTAAATGTAACTTTGATATTGGGTTTCACTATGTAAAAGCGCTTTGAGTAACTAGAGAAAAGCGCTATATAAATATAATTCACTAATTCACTAATATAATGCACGAAAACGCAGTGACTGTCATTGTTTCAATGACTTTTAACGAATATATCTTATTTAGTTCAATTCAAAGTACATGTTGCATGTCTGCGAAGGTCATGTTTCCCAGGATGCAAAGGACAGCAGGAAGCAGCTGGCAGGTAAGAATGCTTGTTTAATTGTTGCTTGCACAAGGCACAAAAGTATTAGCCAGCGTGAAGCTAACTGGAACTCAAAATGTCGCCATCGGCCAACAACAAGAAAGTCTAGAGTTAGCAAGGAAGACGCGTAACTGTTGCGTAGAGCGAACAAAATCTCACCAGGACAGGCTGGGTAACATGGACGTATAGAAGGGAGTGATTAGTGGCAGCAGCAGGTGGAGACACTAATCAAAAAACAGAAACAGGTGCGTGAGATCATGCACTACTAGCAACAAGATCGTAAACAAAGGAGGACTAGGAGTGCTGGCAACATAAATATACACTAAACTGAGAAGAATAACAAAACAAAAAATGAATTATGTGTTATGCTTGGTCTGTGTTATATTCAACATCATTTGACCTTAATTGGCTCTGGTTCTTATGGAGTATAAGGTTGAAGAAAACAAAGATACATCTTAAAATATCTCCATCCTTGTTTCTCATGCCCTGTTCCTCTGTTGGATAGTCAATTGGGGAGGCTTTTGATAAAAGTCGGAAAGGAATGTTGCATCTGTCATAGAAAATATGTCCTCCCTCACACAGAAAAAGAGGTCAAAGACTTTTTTTTTTTAAAAACTAAAAAAAATTCTCGATGAATTAAAAAAAAAAGATAAGAGAGTTGGTGTGGACAAGACAGTAGAAAAGATAAGAGCAGATAAAATGAAACAGCCTCTGTGTGATGCATTGTAGTAGCATTCCGGCAAGTGTCAGCAAAAGTCAACCAAGTTTGTGTAAATATAAAATTCCACACGAAGCATAAAGTATTGTGAAGTAATACAGCACAACACATCCCCGTTATGTTGTCCATGGCTCAGGGCGGGGGTCGGCAACCAGCGGCTCTTCAGCTCCGACCTAGTGACTCCCTGGAGTTTTTTCAAAAATGCATACAAATTTTTGTTTTAATATGGTTTCTTTAAGACAAACATGCCACAAACCTTCCTAACTGTTAGAAATCCCACTGGTTGTATTAAACATGCTTTACTGATGAGAGCATACTTGCCAACCCTCCCGGATTTTCCGGGAGACTCCCGAAATTCAGCGCCTCTCCCGAAAACCTCCCGGGACAAATTTTCTCCCGAAAATCTCCCGAAATTCAGGCGGAGCTGGAGGCCACGCCCCCTCCAGCTCCATGCGGACCTGAGTGACGTGTTGACAGCCTGTTCACCACATTGCCGTAAACAGCATGTTGTGACACTTTTAAACAGGACAATACTGCCATCTACTGTACATGCATATGTGACCCACCCATAATGTGTCACATTTTTGTGTTGATTTATTTATTTAATTTTGTCGTTTGAATTCGTTTTTGGAGCTGTCATTACACATTTATCAGTATTCACATTGGTCAGTAGGGGGCAGTAGGGCATTTCTTCCCAATTGAATGCTATCACCTGCAGACCGGAAGTGTCTTGTCATTCTGATGAGCGCGACCAGTCTGTGAACAATTGAAACGTCCTGTGTGCTTTTTCCTCCTGTATAACAGGTTAGTTTTGGTGAATCAACTCACTGAATATTATCCATGTGATCTTTATAAGTTTAAGTACACATTCTGAAGTGTTTGTGAGTTGTAGTTTGTATTTGTGAATGAATCCAATGCACAGCTGCAGTAATCAATACAAAAAGGCGACGTGAGTGCGCAATGTTTATATAGGAACTTCTGATCCTAATTCAGACTCCCAAATTAGAGCTCCCGTTTTCTTATTGATTTTATAATGTATATTTGTATAATGTGTGTGTTCTGAAATAGTGACAGAGAATAGAACAAGGATGGACAATTCAACCCTTAACTCAACAATGAGTAGAGTGTTATGTGTGTGTGTATGTGTAAATAAATGAACACTGAAATTCAAGTATTTCTTTATATATATATATATATATATATATATATATATATATATATATATATATATATATATATATATATACATATATATATATATATATATATATATATATATATATCTCCTGATGATTGAGGGAACCCCTCATGAAACAGGCCTGTAGAGATGAAGTAGTCTTGTGATTTTTTCCCCACACATACATATATTGCGCTCTACTACGGTATCGAGCACTATTTTTTGGATGACCTTATTAAGACATGTATATATATATATATATATAGCTAGAATTCACTGAAAGTCAAGTATTTCTTATATATATATATCTTAACCACGCCCCCCGCCCCACCCCCGACCACGCCCCCCACCCCCCACCTCCCGAAATCGGAGGTCTCAAGGTTGGCAAGTATGGATGAGAGTATTTGGCGAGCGCCGTTTTGCACTGCCCCCCTCTCCTTCGTGGAGGGCGAGGGCACATATTCGGAGACCACAGGCGACGTGCTAGCTGTTCAAAGTTGGGGCCCAGGGTGGACCACTCATCTGTGCATCAGTTGGTGACGTCTCTGCGCTGATGACTTGTCTCCACTCAAGATGATCTCCTGCTGGCCCCACTATGGACGGGACTCTCACACTATTAACTAGATCGACTATGGACTGGACTCTCACTATTATGTTAGATCCACTATGGACTGGACTCACACTATTATGTTAGATCCACTATGGACTGGACTCTCACAATATTATGTTAGATCCACTATGGACTGGACTCTCACATTATAATGTTAGATCCACTATGGACTGGATTCTCACACTATTATGTTTGATCCACTATGGATGGGACTCTCACAATATTATGCTAGATCCACTATGGACTGGACTCTCACACTATTATGTTGGATCCACGATGGACTGGACTCTCACACTATTATGTTCGATCCACTATGGACTGGACTCTCACACTATTATGTTACATACACTATGGACTGGACTCTCACACTATTATGTTAGATACACTATGGACTGGACTCTCACACTATTATGTTAGATCCATTATGGACTGGACTCTCACACTATTATGTTAGATCCACTATGGACTGGACTGTTACACTATTATGCTTGATCCACTATGGACTGGACTCTCACATTATAATGTTAGATCCACTATGGACTGGACTCACACTATTATGTTAGATCCAGTATGGACTGGACTTTCACAATATTATGCTAGATCCACTATGGACTGGACTCTCACACTATTATGTTAGATCCACTATGGACTGGACTTTCACACTATTATGTTAGATCCACTATTGACTGGACTCTCACACTATTATATTAGATCCACTATGGACTGGACTCTCACAGTATTATGTTAGATCCACTATGGACTGGACTCTCACAATATTATGTTAGATCCACTATGGACTGGACTCTCACACTATTATGTTAGATCCATTATGGACTGGACTCTTACACTATTGTGTTAGATCCACTATGGACTGGACTCTCACACATAATAGTGTGAGAGTCCAGTCCATAATGGATCCAACATAATAGTTAGATCCATTAAGGACTGGATTCTCACACTATTATGTTAGATCCACTATGGACTGGACTCTCACAATATTATGTTAGATCCACTATGGACTGGACTCTCACACTATTATGTTAGATCCATTATGGACTGGACTCTCACACTATTATGTTAGATCCACTATGGACTGGACTCTCACAATATTATGTTAGATCCACTATGGACTGGACTCTCACAATATTATGTTAGATCCACTATGGACTGGACTCTCACACTATTATGTTAGATCCATTATGGACTGGACTCTTACACTATTGTGTTAGATCCACTATGGACTGGACTCTCACATTATAATGTTAGATCCACTATGGACTGGACTCTCACACTATTATGTTACATACACTATGGACTGGACTCTCACACTATTATGTTAGATCCACTATGGACTGGACTCTCACAATATTATGTTAGATCCACTATGGACTGGACTCTCACACTATTATGTTAGATCCATTATGGACTGGACTCTCACACTATTATGTTAGATCCACTATGGACTGGACTGTTACACTATTATGCTTGATCCACTATGGACTGGACTCTCACATTATAATGTTAGATCCACTATGGACTGGACTCACACTATTATGTTGGATCCAGTATGGACTGGACTTTCACAATATTATGCTAGATCCACTATGGACTGAACTCTCACACTATTATGTTAGATCCACTATGGACTGGACTTTCACACTATTATGTTAGATCCACTATTGACTGGACTCTCACACTATTATATTAGATCCACTATGGACTGGACTCTCACAGTATTATGTTAGATCCACTATGGACTGGACTCTTACAATATTATGTTAGATCCACTATGGACTGGACTCTCACACATAATAGTGTGAGAGTCCAGTCCATAATGGATCTAACATAATAGTTAGATCCATTAAGGACTGGATTCTCACACTATTATGTTAGATCCACTATGGACTGGACTCTCACAATATTATGTTAGATCCACTATGGACTGGACTCTCACACTATTATGTTAGATCCATTATGGACTGGACTCTCACACTATTATGTTAGATCCACTATGGACTGGACTCTCACAATATTATGTTAGATCCACTATGGACTGGACTCTCACAATATTATGTTAGATCCACTATGGACTGGACTCTCACACTATTATGTTAGATCCATTATGGACTGGACTCTTACACTATTGTGTTAGATCCACTATGGACTGGACTCTCACATTATAATGTTAGATCCACTATGGACTGGACTCTCACAATATTATGCTAGATCCACTCGACGTCCATTGCACCGGTCGCCTACATCTGCGGGCCCCTCCAAGATTTCTCATTGTTATCCTATTGGGTTGAGTTTTTCCTTGCCCTGATGTGGGACCTGAGCCGAGAATGTTGTTGTGTCTTGTGCAGCCCTTTGAGACACTCGTGATTTAGGGCTATACAAGTAAACATTGATTGATTGATTGATGATACAAATACAACTTTCTACGACGCTGCCACAGAAAGACATGTATTAGGCCACTCCTTTTTTGTCTCATTTTGGCCACCAAACTTTTTATGCTGTGCATGAATGCACAAAGGTGAGCTTTGTTGAAGTTATTGACTTGCATATTTGGTCATTGCATGATTGCAAGCTAATCAATGCTAACATGCTATTTAGGCTAGCTGTATGTACATATTGCATCATAATGCCACGTTTGTAGCTATATTTGAGCTCATTTAATTTCCTTTACTTTTATCCTCTTTGTATTTAATTTATATTTGCATGTCTTATGGCACATTATCTGTATGGAATATTGACTACATTTCTGATAGTTGTGTGTGTGCCATGTTGTTCCAGACCACAGCAAACGTTACCCAGCTTGCAAAGATTGTAATGAATCCATTAGAAGAAGACAGCCTGCCGTTTCCTTTAACTTGGACACACTTTTGGTCATTATATGCCAGGAGTTATCGCACCCTCTGAGAAGCATCTGTTTTACTAATGTTTTCTAATGTTGTAAACATGTGTAGATTAGAGTCAACATTTCTGTCAACAAAGATTTTGATAGTAGGCTAATATAGACACTTACGTCATGTGTTGCCTTCATTATAACACTTATATAAGGCTTTTATTTGTTAGAGGCTCCAGACAGATTTTTTTCTTTGGTCTAATATGGCTCTTTCAACATTTGGGGTTGCCGACCCCTGGCTTAGGGCCCTACGGTCCAGAAAATACGGAAAATAGTGTTCTTGTATTTAGTTGGGTTTATTGCTGTCTACTGCAAGGGAATACATTTTGAAAATCAATCAATTCTTATGTGTAAATTCAGACATAAAGAAGAGAATTATGAACATGCTTTTACATTAACAAAAATGTGCTCCCTCCCTCAATGTACTGTTAAGCACTGCTGAATGCAAGGGAAAGATTCAGAAGTCAGTAACCACTTACAGCTGTATAAGATACAACTAATTTGGGGGCAGCATTGGCTTAATCCATGAGGCTTTTCCGCAGCTTGGACAATTGCATTCCTCGACAAAGCAAAATATAAAAAGTGCCAAGGCTCAAAGCTGCCAACTGGCTCAGGGGCATGCCAGGTTTTGAATCATAGAGCAGAAGGACAATTTGCCCACAGGGATATTAAACACTAGTACGACCATGAGCACATGAACACGGATATATTCAAAAAGATCTCTATGCAGGGTGTTAAAAAATATTAGACTGAAGCCTCAGAAGCCTAAAAAAGCAAGCCCATCTGACTTGGTGGAAACGTAATGCCTCTGAAACGTCCCTCTCACATGGATTACATTAAGGTATACATTAAGGACCATCTGTAAGAGAATGTTCACACCTGCTTGTAATAAAATACTTAGCTCACTTGGGGGGAAAACTGTGACTTTCTGCACTGCTTAAAGGATGCCTTTTTTATTATTATTATTACATTTGATTGCCTATTTTTGGAAGGTATACTAAAGTTACATTTATTAACAATATTGGGAATCATAATCACTATTTATTACATGTTCTTTTTTTACATTTGTAACAGAGTCCAGCCAGTTCGGCGTCACTCCCCAACGACTTCTACAGTGTGCTGGCTGCCGAGTGAGCCAGCCCGGTTTTTAGCTCGGTGGTCAGCATGTTCGCCTCTCATGTGGACAACCAGGGTGTGAGTACCTGTTCAGGATGGGATAAAAACAGGGGGCCGAAGCACTTGGGTTACACATATAATATTTAAAGGCCTACTGAAACCCACTACTACCGACCACGCAGTCTGATAGTTTATATATCAATGATGAAATCTTAACATTGCAACACATGCCAATACAGCCGGGTTAGCTTACTAAAGTGCAATTTTAAATTTCGTGCGTAATATCCTGCTGAAAACGTCTCGGTATGATGACGTCAGCGCGTGACGTCACGGATTGTATCAGACATTTTGGGACAGCATGGTGGCCAGCTATTAAGTCGTCTGTTTTCATCGCAAAATTCCACAGTATTCTGGACATCTGTGTTGGTGAATCTTTTGCAATTTGTTCAATGAACAATGGAGACAGCAAAGAAGAAAGCTGTAGGTGTGAAGCGGTGTATTATGGCCGACTGCAGCAACACAAACACAGCCAGTGTTTCATTGTTTACATTCCCGAAATATGACAGTCAAGCTTTACCATTGGCCTGTGGAGAACTGGGACAACAGAGACTCTCAGCAGCAGGACTTTGAGTTGGATACGCAGACACGGTACCGTGAGTACGCATGCAGCTGCGGCTTCCAAACATTTGATCGCTTGCCCGTACGTGTGTGCCGCTATGTGCATGTCACGTACGTAACTTTGGGGACTTTGGGGAAATATATGTGCTGTATGAACTTTGGGGAGGTGAACGGTACTTTGGGCAGTAGGATTGAGTGTGTTGTGCAGGTGTTTGAGTTGTATTGGCGGGTTATATGGACGGGAGGGGGGAGGTGTTTGTCATGCGGGATTAATTTGTGGCATATTAAATATAAGCCTGGTTGTGTTGTGGCTAATAGAGTATAAATATGTCTTGTGTTTATTCACTGTTTTAGTCATTCCCAGCTGAATATCAGGTCCCACCCGCCTCTCACAGCATCTTCCCTATCTGAATCGCTCCCACTGCCCTCTAGTCCTTCACTCTCACTTTCTTCATCCACGAATCATTCATCCTCGCTCAAATTAACGGGGAAATCGTCGCTTTCTCGGTCCGAATCGCTCTCGCTGCTGGTGGCCATGATTGTAAACAATGTGCTGATGTGAGGAGCTCCACAACCTGTGACGTCACGCTACTCGTCTGCTACTTCCGGTACAAGCAAGGCTTTTTTATCAGCGACCAAAAGTTGCGAACTTTATCGTCGATGTTCTCTACTAAATCCTTTCAGCAAAAATATGGCAATATCGCGAAATGATCAAGTATGACACATAGAATGGACTTGCTATCCCCGTTTAAATAAGAAAATCACATTTTAGTAGGCCTTTAAAACCCCTAACTAGGGTTGTACGGTATACCGGTACTAGTATAGTACCGCGATACTAATGAATCATATTCAGTACTATACCGCCTCTGAAAAGTACCGGTCCGCCACACCCCCGCGCCCCCGTCGTCGTCACGTCGTGACATTGCTGGTTTACGAGCAGAGGAGCATATTCGGCAGCGCACAGTCACAGAGTACTTACAAGCAGACACAGTGTGTAGACAGAAAAGGGAGAACGGACGCATTTTGGCTTAAAAACTAACGATAAAGGTGAAGTTATAACACTAAAGCGCCCTCAGGAAGAGGTGCTTTAAGACATGGCCAGCTAGCTAGCGGCTAAAGTCCATCCGCAGTATGCAGTATTTTAGCTACTTCTAAATCACTAATCCTCGCCTCCATAGCGACAAATAAAGTGCGTTTCTTACAAGTATCATCCCTGCAGGACAAGGAATAGCTAAATATGCTTCACTACACACTGGTCTTAAATGTAAACAAACGCCATTGGTGGATAATACACCTAACATCCATTGTAAGGATACCAAGTACAGGAGCGTATCTAGTCAATAGTACTATGATTACGTCAATGTTTTTTGGAAACATCTTCCTTCATTTAAAAAAAATGACATTATGTTTATAAACTCAGGAAATACGTCCGTGGACACATGAGGATTTTGAATAAGACCAATGTATGATCCTGTAACGACTTGGTATCTGATTGATACCCAAATTTGTGGTATCATCCAAAACTAATGTAAAGTATCCAAACAACAGAAGAATATTATTACTGTGAGAGGACTCTTTCCTCCGGGTTTCACTGACCACCATAGACAGACATGACGATGAACAATTTCGTGACTTCGCTTTATTATTTCAATAAACCTCAGTCTTTTGTTGGGTCGCTTTTCAGCTCTGCCTCCCACTGCTCGCTCTGCCGTTCGCTTTTCAGCTCCACGCCATCGTCTGATTCTCGCTCTCGGTCGCTTTCGCTCCTCATCCGCTGGTTCTCCGCCTCCTTCTGCCCCGTCCTCCTCTGCTGCTGCCCTTTTACACAGTGACAGGGGATTAGAATATTTCCCCCAGCTGCGCGATCCACGCACCTGACGTCCATTTTGGCCACGCCTCCTTGCCGCCATCTCGGAGTCGGCCCCGGCGTGCCTCGCTGCGGGTCTGCTGGCCACGCCTCCTCACAATTACATTTTAACAGAAGTGTAGATAGAACATGTTAAAAGAAAAAGTAAGCAGATATTAACAGTAAATGAACAGGTAGATTAATAATTCATTTTCTACCACTTGTCCCTAATGATGTTGGCAAAATAATAGAATGGAAAATGACACAATATGTTACTGCATATGTCAGCAGCTAAATTAGGAGCCTTTGTTTGTTTACTTACTAATAAAAGACAAGTTGTCTTGTATGTTCACTATTGTATGTTCACAATAGGAAACATATAAGCCAATAATGCAATTTTTTGTGGTCTTCTTTATTTAGAAAAGTATCGAAAAAATGTTGGTACCGGTACCGGTACCAAAATATTGGTATCGGGACAACACTACCTAGACTGGGCCCCCTTAGGAGCCCAGTCTAGATTGTATTTGTTTTACTCATCCTCCCCCAGCGTTTACCTTTTTCCCATCTTTTACGGGGCGCCTTGTGGCGACCCATCAGCGTTGCTGTTCTGTAACCCTGTACACTGTTTGTTTGTCTAATCTTGAACGGGTTTGTGCTGAAAACAAAGTTTCGTTGTACTTGTGCAATGACAATAAAGACCTATCTACCCATTATCCATCAAATGTGAAGTAAAGCAAGCTTTGGCAACATCTTCTCCTTGCTGCTGTCATATGCATTCAGCCAGTCAGAAGATGGCAAATATCTCCACACCAGAAGTCATTGAAACTTCTTTAACCTTTCACGTCTCCGAGCAAAAACACAGTTGCGAAGAGAAATGTTGTTTGCATTCGATGATACCCCAACTGCACATATGGAGGAAACGCTGCAACGACTAGTCAACAACTTTTCCATGCAGAGTTTGACTTTACTACCAGCCTTAAAAAGACCAAGAGAATTGGTTAGGATGTCTGCAGAGTGAAGTCTTTACATTGCTGGTCTATTGTACTTGGGTGTCACAACATTTGGTAAAAAAGATAAAAAACGATTGTTTTTGTAACGGTACAGTGGAGAAGGAGACGGCACGGAGACAGGGACGTCGCTTAGCTTGGAGCGTATTTATTAATACAAAGGAATGATGTGTGTAACTAATCCAGATATGTGTGGTGGGACTATGTGAAGCGATTATATGTTGAGTGTTACCGGGAGGTGTTGGAGGTGCGTGTTGAGACAGGTGCCGAAAGTCCAGAAAGGGCAAGGCAGGCTCGGAGGTCCGGGGACTGGCAAGGGGTCAGAAGCTGGATCGAGGCGTCGTTGTCCGGGGGCAGGCGAAAGGTCGATATCCGGGAAGGCAGCAGGGAGTCCAGAGGGGACCCGGGGAGACGAGACACACAGCTCGAAACCAGGGAATGACGCGGAGCTGCTGGATGACGACACAGGACAAGACACGATGAGCACAAATGAGGGAAAACACAAAGAGCGAGGAAGCACATAGGCGAGGAAAGCTGGAGACGTGTGAGGCTTACTGTACAGGTGCAAGTAGCTATGTTCTGGCACTGGAAGGCAGGACGCGCTGGCTTGTGAAGGGAGTGGAGTCCTCATCAGCGTCAGGTAGAGGCGCGGCCGCAGCAAGAGAGGAACGCCCGTGGGCGTGTCCAGTGGTGCGCTCAGAGGAGCACACAGCTGAATGTGCGGCAGCAGTAGCTTGAGCCGTAACAGTTTTTTAACAAAAATGTGTCACGACCCGTGCGCACATCAATGCGCATTCATGTGTGCGCTGCACTGGGCCCACCTCCAGGAGCGCGCCAGGCGCGTGCCAGTCCGGCTGCCGCAAGCAGCTGCAATCAATCGCAAGCAATCTGTCGCTGATGGGAAAACCTGCCTACTTATGCCAGTGCAAACCTGCATCCTGGGCCAGAACGTAGCGACCTGTCATGTACAGTAAGCCTATGCTCTCTCTGTGTTCGACCTCCCGCCTGCACACGGACTCTGACTCTCACGGACCTTCGAGCCTGCCTTTCCCCTCCGGAAATTCCGTCTCTCGCTCAACACTCCTGGTAACACACAACAGTTAATTCACACCATACACTTTTGGATCAGTCACACTCCATTCCCTTGTTTATCATAAAATGTTCTTATTTATATATATATATATATATATATATATATATATATATATATATATATATATATATATATATATATATATCCATCCATCCATTTTCTACCGCTTATTCCCTTTGGGGTCGCGGGGGGGCGCTGGAGACTATCTCAGCTACAATCGGGCGGAAGGCGGGGTACACACTGGACAAGTCGCCACCTCATCGCAGGGCCAACACAGATAGACAGACAACATTCACACTCACATTCACACACTAGGGCCAATTTAGTGTTGCCAATCAACTTATCCCCATGTGCATGTCTTTGGAGGTGGGAGGAAGCCGGAGTACCCGGAGGGAACCCACGCAGTCACGGGGAGGACATGCAAACTCCACACAGAAAGATCCCGAGCCCGGAATTGAACCCAAGACTACTCAGGACCTTCGTATTGTGAGGCAGATGCACTAACCCCTCTTCCACTGTGCAGCCCTATATATATATATATATATAATATATATAATATATATATATAATATATATATATAAAAAAAGTTAAAACGACGTCCCACCTGTCTGTGCCGTCTTCTTCCCCTGTACAAACCTTAACAAAATGTTAACTTTTCTTTTTTTAAATACAATTTCAGCCACCATTTGAGCATTAGCACAGTTCAAAAGTACCGATTTGGGACAAGTATTGGTTAAAATCTTAACAATACCTGTCCCTAGTTACAATTTCAATATGTCACTAGTATTTGTCCACCAAATGGCGCTACTTTCTCCCATTCAAAGCATGCAGCGGAAATTTCTCACCCTTTGCCATTTTCATTCAGTGCTACTGAAATGATGTGCCTCTATTGATGCTAGCGTGTATATATAGTTTTTTAAAAGTCTGTTTCCACTTTTTTCTTCCCCTGAAAAAAAAGATAGACAAACAAATGTTAAGGTGTGAAAAACTACATGGAAAATACGAAAGTACCTCTACTAATAATCCAAGAAGTCATTTTTTTCCCTGCAAATTGGACGTGTCCTTTTAAAATAATATTTAACTGGAAAATTATATTAGGTTCAGGTTACACATCTACCAAAGTGACCCCTGCCTAACCTTCTTATTAATATCAGCTGACATAAGGACAGACTATTTGGCTGCTTTAATTGCCTTTTCAAACACTTTGTTGTCCAGTCAGATTTTGTGGCTGGATGAAGGTGACACACAGACAAACTGGCAGCACAATTACAATAATAACACAAAATCTACTACCGCTCTTTTATGCTTGTGCATATGTGTGTGTGTGTGTGTGTGTGTGTGTGTGTGTGTGTGTGTGTGTGTGTGTGTGTGTGTGTGTGTGTGTGTGCAGCTTTAAACTATTAAACAGGGTTTTTCTTCTTGAGACCCTGACCTGAGTGGTGTCGCCACACACACACACGGACACACACATCCTGTGTTTGGTGTTCCTGTGTTAAGCAAAGCGAGAACAGTCCATCCATTGGCAGTGATTTTAAAACCTAACTTCCTGGCTTTAATTAGCAGATATATTTGTTCATCATCAACTGCGTACGTTACATAATGATTGCATTACTTGTTTGCAGAGGTGGGTGGAGTCGGCAAAAATTGCACTCAAGTAAGAGTACCATTACTTTAGAGTAATACGACTCAAGTAAAAGTAAAAAGTAGTCACCCAAATAACTTGAGTAAAAGTACTTAAGTATTCCGTGACGAAACTACTTGTGAGTAACTTCTGATTTATTTAGTGGCTATTTCTTAATGGTTCTTGGGCTACAACTGGAGTTGATGTGTGTGTGTGTGTGTGTGTGTGTGTGTGTTCTTGTATTTCCACTCTTCTTGAGACATCAACAAGTAAAAGTAGCTTCCATATGAGGAGGTGTGAACAAGTTAGGACATAAATCATGGTCCCAATACGGAAAACCATTGCATCTTATAGAGAATGTCTCATTTGCACCCCTGGTGGTGAAATCTATCAAAATTAGGGTGGTCCCAAAAGGGAGGGATTTTTCAAATTGACTGTGTGTCGGTTTTAAAAGTGCTCCCCCTCTGGTCAACATATGAAATAACAAGTGGGTGTAAAAATTTGAAGTGCTCCCCCTCTGGTCAACATATGTAATAGCAAGTGTGAGTAAGTAATTTACTGGTCTACTGGTCACACTTATCATTACACCAATTACCAAATAAAATTGCTTCGAGGTCAGTAAGCACAACCAGAATTATGCCGTACATTAGGCGCACCGGGTTATAAGGCGCACCGTCAATTTTTGAGAAAATTAAAGGATTTTAAGTGCGCTTTATAGTCAGAAAAATACGGTAATATAACACTATATAGCATGGGTGTCAAACTCTGGCCCGCGGGCCAAATTTGGCCCGCCGTGTAATTTCACTTGGCCCTTGAGGCAATATCAAATTAACACTAGAGCCATACTTGCCAACCCTCCCGGATTTTCCGGGAGACTCCCGAAATTCAGCGCCTCTCCCGAAAACCTCCCGGGACAAATTATCTCCCGAAAATCTCCCGAAATTCAGGCGGCTTTCCCACAATATAAACGGTGTGCCTGCCCAATGACATTATAACTGTAGAATGATCGAGGGCGAGTTCTTGGTTCCTTATGTGGTTTTATTGTTAGGCAGTTTCATTAATGTCCTCCCAGCGCGGCAACAACACACAACAACAGCAGTCACGTTTTGGTCTACCGTATAGCAGTTTGTCTGCCGTAAACAGCAATGTTGTGACACTCTTAAACAGGACAATACTGCCATCTAGTGCATTTGATGAAAGCACTTTTGTGCGTGCCACACAGCAATGCATCATCAGAGAGGGTGTTCAGCATGGTTAGAAAAATAGTGACAGAGAATAGAACAAGGATGGACAATTCAACCCTTAACTCAACAAGTATATGTGTAAATAAATGAACACTGAAATTCAAGTATTTCTTTATATATATATATATATATATATATATATATATATATATATATATATATATATATATATATATATATATATATATATATACAATAAAAGAAATACATATTTATAGCTAGAATTCACTGAAAGTCAAGTATTTCATATATATATATATATATATATATATTTATATATATATGAAATACTTGACTTGGTGAATTCTAGCTGTAAATATACTCCTCCCCTCTTAGCCACGCCCCCAACCACGCCCCTCCACCACCAATATACACCCCCACTACCTCCAAACCCCGCCCCCCCAACCCCGCCCCGCCTCAACCGACGCACGGAGGGGGGGGGGGGTAGCGGGGGTGTATATTGAAGCCCGGAAGAGTTAGGGCTGCATGGGATTCTGGGCAGAGGTGGGACCAAGTCATTGTTTTGCAAGTCACAAGTAAGTCTCAAGTCTTTGCCCTCAAGTCCGAGTCAAGTCCCGAGTCAAGACAGGCAAGCCCCGAGTCAAGTCCAAAGTCAAGACTGGAAAGTCTCAAGTCAAGTCCTAAGTCCTGCATTTTGAGTTTCGAGTCCTTTCAAGTCCTTTTAACCACAGACTAATATATTAACACAGATTGTGTATGCTTTTCAAACGCTGTATTTATTTATTAAAACAAGTGCATTTTAAATTGCAGGAAAGAAAATTGTGCTGACATTGCACTTTATAATAGCACTATTAACCAGTCATTTTAAACATTAACTCATTCCTTTACAGAACAAACACATTGAAAAATAAAGTGCAAATGTACTTATTTGTACAAAAGTGTTAACATTGAAAAAACATGACATATACGTGAACATAACAAAAAAGTTGTACTTTTTATATGTCAGGGCCCTATGCTGCATTGCATTTGTAAAAGACCAAATTAGCCAAGAGTCTGTCAGTCATTTGTGCACGATGGGGGCGTAGTATGATGCCACCATGGCTGAAAACTCGCTCCACTGGAGCACTGGAGGCAGGCACTGCCAAGACTCTCATGGCCACTCGGAACAGTGAAGGAAGAGTCTTCATGTTCAATGCACAGAACAAAAGGGGGGAGAGAGTTGTTTTGGGTTGGTGCACTACTTGTAAGTGTATCTTGTGTTTTTTATGTTGATTTAATTAAAAAAAGAAAAGAAAAAAAAATTATTTCTTGTGCGGCCCGATACCAATCGATCCACGGACCAGTACCGGGCCGTGGCCCGGTGGTTGGGGACCACTGAGGTAAACAACCAACAGTATGTCAGAAAGCTAGCTAAAACGGTACACATATTCATAATATAGTATACATTTTAACTGACCTTTATTTTACTATTTTTGTCTTTTTTTAGGTGGCTAAAATACGCGGTGCTGCTGACCGCCGTCTAACGTTACGTGTGATATATTGACTAACGTAACCCTGCTTAAAAAAATCACTGAACAAAAAGTATGAATAGGTAGTGAACTGCAACAGATTCCCGTGTTTGCAATAACGTTATAACGTTAGCAGTGAGTTTACAGCCTCACTGATTTAACTACACAGCAAATAAAAGTCACGTTACTTGGCCAATAAACGTTATCTTACATTCAAAACTTACCGTTCTTTGTGCAACTTCAAATGCCGGACGAAGTTGGAAGTTGTTGCCTCTCCATCAGTAATTTTCGAACCGCATGCAAACCGTTTTGTGTTGACCACCTTGTAATTTTTATACCCAAACGAAATAATTTTAGGTATCATTTTTTGTTCACTGGCGTGTGGCTTGGACATGTCTTCTTCGTTGGTTGTCCTGCAATTTGATTGGATGAATGCTGTGTGATGAAAACAAAGTAGTTCTAATTTGATTGGCTGTTGTACTGAGACCACACCAGCTGACACACGCAACGCTGATAGACAAGTACACAATGAAAAATACGGAGCGCTCCCGAATAACTTTTTCATCTTTGGGTTTTGGGGAAAGTAGCAAGTCATGTCAAGTCATGTCAATTCAAAAGGCTCAAGTCCAAGTGAAGTCACAAGTCATTGATGTTAAAGTCTAAGTCGAGTTGCAAGTCTTTTTACATTTTGTCAAGTCGAGTCTAAAGTCATCAAATTCATGACTCGAGTCTGACTCGAGTCCAAGTCATGTGACTCGAGTCCACACCTCTGATTCTGGGTATTTGTTTTGTTGTGTTTATGTTGTGTTACTGTGCGGATGTTCTCCCAAAATGTGTTTGTCATTCTTGTTTGGTGTGGATTCACAGTGTGGCGCATATTTCTAACAGTGTTAAAGTTATTTATACAGGCACCGTTAGTGTAACCTGTATCGTTGTTGGCCAAATCTGCATTGCATTTACATGTGTGTGAGTGCTGAAATCCCACATATTTTGTGATCGGGCCGGCACGTTGTTAGAATGGATGAAAAGCAGACGTGACGACAGCTCGTGGAGGACGATAAACGCAGTGCCTTTAAAGCACGCCCCCAAGACTGTGGTCCGGGTGGACTACGAGGTATAATGACTGATGAACAACTTCGTTATATAATGAAAGATGCCTCAGCTCAAAGCCTGAGCCCCGACATTAATGAACTAGCATCCAAGAAAAGATGGCAGGTATCTGGCTTGGGCACATCAGATTAGACCAGTGTGTTGCAAACTGAGCAGTTTAAAGTCCTGAATGGTTGGTTTATTCATTGTTATTTTATTTTCTAATTTATTAGCCTGTGGAAAAAGTCAATGTTGATATTTACCTCAGAAGGCTGCAAATAGAAAAGAGGCATTCCATTTTTATTTTAAATTGTATTTGATATGCCATTGATATTTTTTAATTATTATTATTATTATTTGAAACTCGATTTTGCATGTCACTATAAAGTTATACAAGCCTTGCTTGTTCAATATTTAATGCAAAACTTGTTTGGGACCCTATTAAAAGGTTAATTTGTTCAACCTTGGCCCGCGGCTTTGTTCAGTTTTAAATTTTGGCCCACTCTGTATTTGAGTTTGACACCCCTGCTATATTGATTACCATAAATGTTGTTATTGCTTTTTCAGGTTGATAAGACATTGAAATTTAAAATATTAAATTGTCACGATAACGCAACATGGTAGCGGTAGTTGTGATCCTGAAATACAGAAAACAACAAACGGTATGCAAGTAAAATTATTTTTTAATGTTAAAACGGGAGAGGGCATTTATGAAGCGCGCATGACCTGAACATTTGTACCCGGAAAACACAAAACTTGTCATTGTGATGACAGCATCTCAAAGAATGCAACTCCGACATAAACAATGAACCGACCACGAAAGCAGCAGCCGCTCGCCTTAAATTGACTAAATTACAAGTGTTAACTGACACACAACGTAAAGGTGCGCAGAGGCAAGAAACCAGGAAGTGAAAACTAGAAAATAAGTTGGCAGGACAGTAACTAAACAAAAGGCATAGGAAAACACCAACACAAGACCAAACTGTCAAGCAGGGCTTGACATGGGTGTGTCATTCTGTGAAATGTAATTAGTTGTTTTAGATGGTCTGTCATTATACCCTCGTATAACACTGAAAAAGAACTGCCATATATTGAAATAATGGTCCTTAAAAAAGAAACATAAGCACATGGATTTTACATGTCTTGTGTAAGAAGTCAATTTCTGTTGTTCATGTTCTGAGTGTCCTTCTTCCCCAACACCTGACACAGACCTTGTTGAGCTGTTTGAGTTTTGAGCTGGCATGGCTTGTTCATTGAATGTCATTCAGACTAAAATTGTGGGCGACATATAGACAAAGGAAGACAATCACAACCTAATAGGTTGGAATACCTGAAGGCAACATACGATTACAAATGTGCAGGACAGCATCAACATACTTGGGGATTGTTGGTTGCAAACGGGAACAATGAGGAAGCAGCTCAGAGTCAGCCAAATACCTTCAAAGGGTGAGGCAGATACTGAAAAGTCAGCAGAGCAGCAATAATAATATCCAGGGGAATTAACACCAATGTTAGTACCATACCATACCAGTAATCAGATTCACTTGAAGTCAGGTCGGGCTTATACCGCCAGGTGTAAGATGTACCCCCGTGCTACCTGCCACATTCGGGCAGATGGGGCTCCTAAAGCAAGGCAGCCCATCTAGGAGAAGGAAATCTACAATCTCAAAACCACCGCTGCCTTGCGGTCAACCCACACGAGGGTAAGGCTAAGGGAGCAAACCCCGACAGAAAATCAGGAGCCTGAGTCCCGAAGGCGGTTTGACATTGTAGGGTCCTGCGGCGTTGCTGGTGCCAAGCTGTATCAACACTTGTCGCTCTCTTGGATCTACCAGCCACGCGGAGAGGGGGGGCTTTCTGCCTGGACAACAACTGGCCCTCCATAGTTTCATGCTCAGGCCATGTAGATTCATGGATCTACCCCATTGTCTCCCGAGACGAAAGGATGCCAACAACGAATCAGATTCACTACTGGTATAATACCCTGACCACTGGAAGCAATGCAAAGCCACCGATATCAAGACAAGAATGTTCCTTAAAATACATGGAGGTTCCACCCAAAGTCCAGCATTCTAAGGCTATACACAAAGCGAAAAGACAGTGTCTAATGGCCGTCACAGGCACTATCCAGGCGAAGACAAAAAGCCCCCAAGAATACATTAAGAAGATGGCCGCCAAGGACGGCCTGCTAAGTGAATGTCTCGGGTAACAGAAGCTCAGTAAGAAGAAGGAATCTGATGGAAAGACAAGCCCTTGCATAGCATGCACCATCAAAACATTTAAAAAGTGGCTGACATCGAGAAACCACACTAGTGGCTGGAAGAGCCTGGACTGAAGACAGTACAGAGGCACTAATTATGGCAGCACAAGAACAATCCTAAAACAACAGCTCAGTAGAGGACATAGTCTACCACATCAGACAGGACCCTGTGGTGCAGGCTGTGCAAAGAATCCCCAGACATCACAGCAGGGGATAAGATGCTGGCAGGCAAAGCATACATGGAGCGCGATTACGAGGTAACAAGCAAAGTACTGAACCAAATATGGACTGAAGATTCCAGAGTCAAAATGGCAGAGCATCGAATGTGTTTGAGAACAACCAAGCCAAGATTCTGCGAGACTTCCAGATCCAGATTGACAATCTGGTGATGGCCAACCAGCGGTGGTGGATTGTATGAACACCAGAAGACAGCAATAGTGGTGATAGATGTAGCAATCCCGTGTGATAGCAACATCTGGCAAAAGAAAATGAAAAGCTTGTGAAATACCAAGGGAAGGAGGAGCTACAAAAAAGTAATTACATTACGGTAATTGTAAAGTACCGTAATGTAATTAAGACACTTAAAATTTCGTCCTGGTCGTGGAACTGTGGACCAGCTCTATACTCTCGGCAGGGTCCTGGAGGGTGCATGGGAGTTTGCCCAACCAGTCTACATGTGGTTTGTAGACTTGGAGAAGGCATTCGTCCGTGTCCCTCGGGAATTCCTGTGGGGAGTGCTCAGAGAGTATGGGGTATCGGACTGTCTGATTGTGGCGGTCCGCTCCTTGAACGATCAGTGTCAGAGCTTAGTCCGCATTGCCGGCAGTAAGTCGGACACGTTTCCAGTGATGGTTTGACTCCGCCAAGGCTGCCCTTTGTCACCGATTCTGTTCATAACTTTTATGGACAGAATTTCTTGGCGCAGTCAAGGCGTTAAAGGGATCTGGTTTGGTGGCTGCAGGATTAGGTCTCTGCTTTTTGCAGATGATGTGGTCCTAATGGCTTCATCTGGCCAGGATCTTCAGCTCTCACTGGATCGGTTCGCAGCCGAGTGTGAAGCGACTGGGATGAGAATCAGCACCTCCTAGTCTGAGTCCATGGTTCTTGCCCGGAAAAGGGTGGAGTGCCATCTCCGGGTTGGGGAGGAGACCCTGCCCCAAGTGGAGGAGTTCAAGTACCTCGGAGTCTTGTTCACGAGTGAGGGAAGAGTGGATCATGAGATCAACAGGCGGATCGGTGCAACGTCTTCAGCAATGCGGACTCTGTATCGATCCGTTGTGATGAAGAAGGAGCTGAGTCGGAAGGCAAAGCTCTCGATTTACCGGTCGATCTACGTTCCCATCCTCACCTATGGTCATGAGCTTTGGGTTATGACCGAAAGGACAAGATCACGAGTACAAGCGGCCAAAATGAGTTTCCTTCGCCGGGTGGCGGGGCTCTCCCTTAGAGATAGAGTGAGAAGCTCTGCCATCCGGGGGAAGCTCAAAGTAAAGCCGCTGCTCCTCCACATCGAGAGGACCCAGATGATGTGGTTTGGGCATCTGGTCAGGATGCCACCCGAACGCCTCCCGAGGGAGGTGTTTAGGGCACGTACGACCGGTAGGAGGCCACGGGGAAGACCCAGGACACGTTGGGTAGACTATGTCCCCGGCTGGCCTGGGAACGCCTTGGGATCCCCCGGGAAGAGCTGGACGAATTCGCTGGGGAGAGGAAATTCTGGGCTTCCCTGCTTAGGCTGCTGCCCCCGCCACCCGATTTCGGATAAGTGGAAGAAGATGGATGGATGGATGGATGGATGATTGTAAAGTAGTATTTGGGGGAAGTGGGGGCAGTAACCCCCAAACTCGGTGGATATCTCCATTAGATACCAGAACTACGTCTGACATTTCCATCCAGGAGAACTCAATACTGGGAATAGCTAAAGTTGTGTCCAAACATTATCAGTTTAGATTGCAGTTTATAGCAGTTCTCAAACCTCCGTGAACCAAGTACCAACGATAGCAAGAAGCCTTTCTCAACACGTTTTGAACAAGACACCAAAGCAGTACTACAAATCTTCCCGTAAGGCGGCAAAGTCCTCCACCCTATACTCCGCATCAATCGCAGTGCCACAGGTCCGGGAGGAAATTGTGACTTGCGGATGATGTCGTTGTTGACACTGATGTTGCGGTGCAAACATGGTGGCTGCCACTCTTTACACAGTGAAAGGCGTTTTGAACACGGTCCATTTCAAACCACCAAGATTGGCATGAAAATATGAACATGTTTGATTTTTTTGGGCGGCACTCCAAGGTTCTCAATGTTCATAGAGAATGAGTAACGGATGACCAGGGTGTGTGTAACAAAGTCTCTAGCAGAGCACGACAAATTGCTTTTAAATGGCATTGGTGTGCCGTCAGGGCCAGCAAGGCCTTCTCTGCAGGCCTAACATAACCAGAAATCATAATCATAATTAAAGATAAAAAAATGTTTTATTTACTTTCCCTAAATATCTAAAAGTATTCATATTCTCTTCATGTTATATTATGCTCCTTCCAGCGCTGTTGTTTTTAGTTTTAGTTTGTATCCAATCAGAATTCAGCTAGCTTATGTTGCCATGCTGTACCAAATCTGCCGGAGGCCTTCAGAATCAACAATGCGGGCGTTCGTGCACTCTAAGCGATCGGGGACATACAGTTGATAGACAGTTGCGATAGCCAATCAGATCACAAGTTGTTGTCATTAAGGCCTTCTAGCTGGCCTCACGTTGAAGGTGACATTTACGCGTCCTGTGATTGGATACTCACCGGGACCGTTAGTGGATGAATTTGAGAACACATAGAGTTGAGAGACAGTTGCGATAGCCAATCAGATCACAAGTTGTTAACAGTAGCCTATCTAGGCAGCCTGATGTTAACAAGACTGTGATTGGATACTCACTTGTCATTCCAAAGTTAGTATCCAATCACAAGTTTAAATTTAGCAGGAAGCGGCAAGTGTTGAGCGGTAACCAGAGAAGGAGAACAAAATGTTGATTAGGTGGCAGATATATTGTAGCGTCCCGGAAGAGTTGGTGCTGCAGGGAATTCTGGGAATTTGTTCTGTTGTGTTTATGTTGTGTTGCGGTGCAAATATTCTCGCGAAATGTGTTTGTCATTGTTGTTTAGTGTGGTTTCACTATATGGCACAGATTTATGACAGTGTTGGCGTTGTTCATACGGCCACCCTTTGTGTGACTTGTATGGCTGTTGACTAAGTATGCCCTTCATTCACGTGTGTGTGTGTGTGTGTGTTCACAATTGACAGGATCATTTAAAATGACAATGATCGGACAGATTGAAATCTTTTCTTGACATTTTCAACTAAAGTCCATTATTAACCTGTCCAACGCTACGATATATTTGTTAGGCCATTTTCAAGAAGTATATCTAAAGAGAAACTACATCTTGTGAAACGACGTCGGCCAACCCCGGAAGCTAGCTCAACTGTTCTGGCGCTCAAATGGGGAATTGCTTGCCAATTCCACTTGAATCAGCCGACGACGAGGGGTACCACTGGCTTATACGTCACCGAATAGGGAGTTAAGATATTTTATTTTTTCACTTTTAATGTGTTTTTTTGCAATTTTAATTTCGACAGTACCACATAAGATATGTTTTAATTGCTGATGCTTTTTTAATTTAGTTTTAAATGCGCCAGAAAATGGTGAATTCAATGCCCAGTAGGGCGTAAATGTGTTTCTGTAAAGTATTTCTCCAGCTATGGTCATGTGGTGACATAAATGATGGTATTTTGAGAGGTAATTATTGAAGTCGGACATCACTGAAGGCCTAGGTGGGAAACGCACGGCCCGCCACTGCTAAATGGCAATGTGTGGATCAATGTTCCCTCTAATTTTTCATGTGTGTGAGCAAACGCAAAAACTCCCTGAGCATTCAGTGGAGCCCATGTGAGCAACATCAGACGTGCACACTGTGGCTACACCAGCAGCACACCTGCCCCAAACCTGACTAAATAACAAGTTCAATCTCCATCCATCCATCCATTTTCTACCGCTTGTCCCTTTCGGGGTCGCGGGGGGTGCTGGAGCCTATCTCAGCTGCATTCGGGTGGAAGGCGGTGTACACCCTGGACAAGTCCCCATCTCATCGCAGGGCCAATACAGATAGACAGACAACATTCTCTTATTATCATAATCAAATGACAGTAGTCATTTCCATTTCTAATATAAGTGTTTAGGCCCACTTACAATGACAATAACAAAAAATATTGTTTTTCATGAACTGTGTACTTGTATTGTTTGTCTGGGTGGAGGTCCTGCTTTGGAAATAATTTGTACCCCTTTCAGACATTGCATTTAGTTCCCATTAAAACATTCACATGTTGCACAATGAGATGTAAGCAGGGGATCATGTGTACATTCCTGCAACTTCCTGTTTGTAAAAAAATATATTTTTATTAGTATTTATTTACTACTCAGTGGCCTAGTGGTTAGAGTGTCCGCCCTGAGATCGGTAGGTTGTGAGTTCAAACCCCGGCCGAGTCATACCAAAGACTATAAAAATGGGACCCATTACCTCCCTGCTTGGCACTCAGCATCAAGGGTTGGAATTGGGGGTTAAATCACCAAAAATGATTCCCGGGCGCGGCAACCGCTGCTGCCCACTGCTCCCCTCACCTCCCAGGGGGTGATCAAGGGTGATGGGTCAAATGCAGAGAATAATCTCGCCACACCTAGAGTGTGTGTGTGACAATCATTGGTACTTTAACTTTAACTTTTTATTTCATATACTAACAGCATTTCATGATTACTATTTATAAATTAAGATTCCTAATAAATGACACTAGAATAAGCACACATTTGACTGGTAAATCATAGTATAACGACCTGGAATGACACTTTATGTGTGGTGTTGGAGTTGTCCGACTTTTTTTGTGGCTGTAAATGCATCACTGGCTAAGTGCCATTTGTGCATGTGTTCGAGTAAGTGAGAAAGAGCGAGCGGCTGCTGTTGATATAACAAAGTTGCTTTTGGTCTGGTTTGTACTGCAGAAAATGACCACTTTTGCTAGATATCTTTTTTTTTTACTAATGTTTTGGTGATGTGTTTATGGCCGACAATAAAGAGTTTTGCTCAGTAAAGTGATGGATGGAATTCATGTCCTCAGAGCGTCTCGACAGACGTTACAATATTTGAACAATGATGACGAAAACTGTTTTCTCTGTCGTGTCCGTGTATTTCGAAAATTGTTATGCGCTTATTTTTTTATTTGATTTTGTGCGTGGCATAGATTTGCCGTGCGCAGAGGACGCTTGAGCAGTGCGCAATTGCACAGGCGCGCACCTTAGAAGGAACGTTGGTGTGGATGCCCTTTAAGATTCTGCATGGGAACCCTCAAGCTTCCAAGTCTCTTGAAGAGGACCCAAGTTTGAATGAGATACTTTTTTAAGATATTTTAGTGTAAACAAACACACCAGATGTCTATTTCTGACCGGGGCCCTTGCCAAATTTTTAGAACTTGTTGTAGCCCTCGAGTTGAACCTCTGTTCCAGGAAGTCACAGCAAAAAAATACATATTTTTTTATTTGTTTCCAAGTTTTAGTGGCTGCTGTTGGCAGGAGCTCTGTGCTCTTGCGTCATCCTTTTGTGTTCCTGATGTTTCCCTCTTGTTTTAATGTGGGTTTTTTTTGCCTTTTTGGTTCGGGACCTTTTGGGACTGTGTGACAAGGGGTGGCAGTTTCGTGACTTCTGCGGTGCTTTTTTGTGAACTTCTGGATCTGCCTCCCGGGAGCCTTTTGGCCAAGGAGACCAGCTGCTGGGTCTCTGCCACACCGGAATCCGTTTGGAGAGACTGGAGGAGATGCGGCTGAAGAGACAGGGCTGCGGACTGGACACTGGCCGAGAGTTGGCGGGCGGCCGAAGGGGGAGTCGGGCTCTCTTGGTTGCTTTGTTGGGTCTGCTCCTGTCTCTGGCCATGCTCCCACAGAGGCTACCACAGTGTATATGTTTTTTTTGTTTTCTTTTTGTTGTTGTTTTACTTTTGTGACTGTGTGTAGAAGCGGCTGGTTGCATCAGCTCTGCTCTTTTAATGTCTTTAATGTCCTTCGTGTTCTTTGATTTTTCCCTCTTACACACATGTCTGTGTGTGCTATGGCTATGAGGTTTTTTTCTCCCTTGGCCTCAGTCTGGACTCCCTCTCCAGGGGCCCAAGCTTAGACTGAATGTTTGTTACCCCCCCTCAGCCTTTACCTGTTTCTCACTTTTTTTGTAAGGGGCGATCGTGTTCTGTCTCCCTGTAATGTTTGTAGGGATGATGTTTGATAAGAAATTATCGAGTTCAAGCCTATTATCGAATCCTCTTATCGAACCGATTCCTTATCGATTCTCTTATCGAGTCCAGATAGGTTGTTGTATATGGAAAAAAACACACAATATTTGGTTTAACAAAAGCTCACTTTTATTATATGAGAAAAAAATAAAATCTAATAAATAAATAAATATTGACTGTTACCCCCTTAAAAAATCAAATCAAATAAATAAATATTGACTGTTACCCCCTTAAAAAATCAAATCAAATAAATAAATATTGACTGTTGTTACCCAAAGTATATTAAGTGGGATTTTTCAGAAAAACAAATATACACAGTTACACAAAAACAACCTGTCTCTGTGATCACTATAGGTGTATAAATAATAATATAGTGTTAAATAAAATCAGTCCCTTGGGCACAAAACTGAAAATAATACAGCTCTCCAAAAAGTGCACTTCTGCTGCTATTTGACATAACTGTTTGTTATGATGCTTTGACATTTTTGCACTTTATTTCTTTATTGAAAGAAAATTCTATTTAGAGAAAAGTTGTTTGCAAATGTGTTTACAGTGCTAAAAAATGAAAAGTTAAAGCTAAAAAAATAAATACAGTTTATTGAGTTAACATTATTTCTTTATAGGGGGAAAGATGTGATGTTATGAGCTAGGGAATATAACTACACTACCCAGCATGCAACGGGTGTGACGAGCATGCGCGGTAGCCCCGAAAAGTGTTGTTGCATGTCGCCACCCGGCAGCTAAGAATGAGGTTATGAGCACGCTGTGAAAGTAAACGTCAAGAACTCAGCCAACACGCCTCGTCTGCATTATTTATAATTAGACAGACAACACATATACAGTGTGATTTTGTTTTGTTTACAAGGAAAGAAAAACAAAAGTTAAAAAAGGGAGATATATGTTGTATATATATGTATGTGCTGCGGTTGCTTTAAGAACGTTGCGACAGCTGCCGTAAAGGAGTTGCGTTGCTAGGCTCGTTGCTATGTTTCCGGTTGGTCGTAAAAGTGTTGGTCATGTGTTTGTACCCTGCTCAAATCTCTCAGTAAAGTTATTAATTGGCTTATATCTTTTCTTTTGAACTTTATTACACCTTGGATCGCTTTTTCCGGTCCATTGTTTTTCCTGCTTTCCCTATCTGCGCCTAAATGACTGAGCTACGTGACGTAATTTCTTGTGATGTCCCACGGGGCATTTCTGGTCGGGACGGGATTCGTTCCCAGGGATTCGAATAAAGAACCAACTCTTTTTCTTTACTATAGTGGTCTCGATAACGGGTACCGGTTCTCAAAAAGGGATTCGAGTCCGAGGACTCGGTTCTTTTCTTATCGAACAACCGGGAAAATCGGTTTCGAGTATCATCCCTGAATGTTTGCCTGATCTTGAATAGGATTGTGCTGAAAATATTAATTTCCCCTTAGGGATTATGAAAGTATTTCTGCTTCTGATTCTGATCACATTTAATACCAGAAAACCTGCATCATCAGTCATAACAGTCAATCATCAATAATCAGATAATGTTGTGGTTGCTTGAACATTGGCTATAGTAAACTACACAAACCAAGCATAAAAAAATTCCCTCCTTTTGCCACTGGACACTTAGGTTCCAACATTTTTTATTACTGCCTGGGATCCCCAGGACTGGTCTTCTTGCCACTCCCACACGGCTCAGCAATGTACAGCAAGTACTTGTGTCTCCCTTTACATCTGCAGGCTACATGTTAATGACTAACACTAACGAAGAAAAATGATCCTTTTAGCTCGAAGCGCCCGGCGAGAGCGAGACAAAGACGGACACTCTTGTCACGTCGCTTCGTCGGTGTGTGAATGGCTTCCCAGTGACATTTTAGGTCTTTCCCTGTCAATAACATGAGGGACTAGGACACTAATCACTGAGGCTGTGCCCCATGTGGCACAATAGTCTGCACTGTGAGTGTGTGGTGGTGGTCTGGCCATTCTTTCATGGCCCTAATGAGGTAAGCAACAACACGCCTGAGGCCATGCTGGAGACAGGACGTGCACACACACACACACACACACAGACACACACACACACACACACACACACACACACACACAGACTCACAGAAGCAAGTCTAAAGATAGTTACTGCCTGAGTTGTCAAACTTCAGCCGAGTGAATGATAAGGTCATGGGGAGTTAACCTCATCATCTCAGACTGATGGGCGAATGTTAAGAAGGGAAACTCATTATTTACCGCACGTCTTTGTTTATCTGGTGAAGCATTTTGCTCCAATCGCCATTAAGGAAACTTGCAGATAGCCTGCATGCAAATTGATCATTTGCATGCAGCTGATGTGGGTTCATTAAGACGGTGTCTGCAACTCACACACCTTACCTCATCAATGTGTACTGTACACTAGTGTTGTCCCGGTACCGGTACCAAAATGTGTTTTGATATTTTTCGATACTTTTTTAAATAAAGGGGACCACAAAAAATTACATTATTGGCTTTATTTTAACAAAAAATCTTTGGGTACATTAAACATATGTTTCTTATTGCAAGTTTGTCCTTAAAGGCCTACTGAAATGCGATTTTCTTATTTAAACGGGGATAGCAGGTCCATTCTATGTGTCGTACTTGATCATTTCGCGATATTGCCATATTTTTGCTAAAAGGATTTAGTAGAGAACATCGACGATAAAGTTTGCAACTTTTGGTCGCTGATAAAAAAAGCCTTGCCTGTACCAGAAGTAGCAGACGAGTAGCGTGACGTCACAGGTTGTGGAGCTCCTCACATCCGCACATTGTTTACAATCATGGCCACCAGCAGCGAGAGCGATTCGGACCGAGAAAGCGACGATTTCCCCATTAATTTGAGCAAGGATGAAAGATTTGTGGATGAGGAAAGTGAGAGTGAAGGACTAGAGGGCAGTGGGAGCGATTCAGATAGGGAAGATGCTGTGAGAGACGGGTGGGACCTGATATTCAGCTGGGAATGACTAAAACAGTAAATAAACACAAGACATATATATACTCTATTAGCCACAACACAACCAGGCTTATATTTAATATGCCACAAATTAATCCCGCATGACAAACACCTCCCCCCTCCCGTCCATATAACCCGCCAATACAACTCAAACACCTGCACAACACACTCAATCCCACAGCCCAAAGTACCGTTCACTTCCCCAAAGTTCATACAGCACATATATTTCCCCAATGTCCCCAAAGTTACGTACGTGACATGCACATAGCGGCACACACGTACGGGCAAGCGATCAAATGTTTGGAAGCCGCAGCTGCATGCATACTCACGGTACCGTGTCTGCGTATCCAACTCAAAATCCTCCTGGTAAGAGTCTCTGTTGTCCCAGTTCTCCACAGGCCAATGGTAAAGCTTGACTGTCATCTTTCGGGAATGTAAACAATGAAACACCAGCTGTGTTATCCGGCACAACAGTCAGGGGGTGCATTCTACGGCGGGGGTGCGTTATCCGGCACAACACCTGCCGCAATACACCGCTTCCCACCTACAGCTTTCTTCTTTGTTGTCTCCATTGTTCATTGAACAAATTGCAAAAGATTCACCAACACAGATGTCCAGAATACTGTGGAATTTTGCGATGAAAACATACGACTTAATAGCTGGCCACCATGCTGTCCCAAAATGTCCTCCACAATCCGTGACGTCACGCACAGGCGTCATCATACCGAGATGTTTTCAGCAGGATATTTTGCGCGAAATTTAAAATTGCACTTTAGTAAGCTAACCCCGGCCGTATTGGCATGTGTTGCAATGTTAAGATTTCATCATTGATATATAAACTATCAGACTGCGTGGTCGGTAGTAGTGGGTTTCAGTAGGCCTTTAAATAAAATATTGAACATACGAGACAACTTTTCTTTTATTAGTAAGTAAGCAAACAAAGACTCCTAATTTAGCTGCTGACATATGCAGTAACATATTGTGTCATTTTCCATTCTATTAGGACAAGCGGTAGAAAATGAATTATTAATCTACTTGTTCATTTACTGTTAATATCTGCTTACTTTCTCTTTCAACATGTTCTATCTACACTTCTGTTAAAATGTAATAATCATTTATTCTTCAGTTGTTTGGACACTTTACATTCGTTTTGGAGGATACCACAAATTTAGGTATCGATCCGATACCAAGTCGTTACAGGATCTTACATTGGTCATATTCAAAGTCCTCATGTGTCCAGGGACATATTTCCTGAGTTTATAAACATAATATAAATGTTTTTAAAAATCGAAAGAAGGTTTTGTGATGCTAAAAAATATCACGATGTATTAGTATCGACTAGATATTACTATGGGGGCAGCGTGGCTCAGTTGGTACAGCAGCTGTGCCAGCAACTTGAGGGTTGCATGTTCGATCCCCGCTTCCGCCATCCGAGTCACTGCCGTTGTGTCCTTGAGCAAGACACTTTACCCACCTGCTCCAGTGCCACCCACACTGCTTTAAATGTAACTTAGATATTGGGTTTCACTATGTAAAGTGCTTTGAGTCACTAGAGAAAAGCGCTATATAAATATAATTCACTTCGCAGATACGTTCCTGTACTTGGTATCATTACAGTGGATGTCAGGTGTAGATCCACCAATGGCGTTTGTTTACATTGTGACGGCGGTGAGCTACGGTGTGTAGTGAAGCATGTTTAGCTATTCCTCGTCCTGCAGGGATGATACTTGTAAGAAACTTACTTTATTTGTCGCCATGGAGGCGAGGATTAGTGATTTAGAAGTAGCTAAAACACTGCAGACTGCGGCCGGACTTTAGGAACTAGCTAGCGAGCCATGTCTTAAAGCACCTCTTCCTGAGGGCGTTTCAGTGTTATAACTTCACCTTTATTGTTAGTTTTTAAGCCAAAATGCGTCCGTTCACCCTTTTCTGTCTACACACTGTGTCTGCTTGTAAGTACTCCGTGATTGTGCGCTGCCGAACATGCTCTTCTGCTCGTAAACCAGCAATGACACGACGTGACGACGACGAGGGCGAGGGGTTGGGGTACCGGTACTTTTTAAATGCGGTATAGTACCGATTATTATTCATTAGTGTCGCGGTACTACCGTATTTTTCGGAGTATAAGTCGCACCGGCCGAAAATGCATAATAAAGAAGGAAAAAAACATATATAAGTCGCACTGGAGTATAAGTCGCATTTTTTGGGGAAATGTATTTGATAAAAGCCAACACCAA
The DNA here is from genome assembly GCF_033978685.3 of Nerophis lumbriciformis. Lineage (NCBI taxonomy): Eukaryota > Metazoa > Chordata > Actinopteri > Syngnathiformes > Syngnathidae > Nerophis > Nerophis lumbriciformis. The sequence continues at coordinate 23,175,674 of NC_084574.2, forward strand.
GAATAGACATTTGAAAGGCAATTTAAAATAAATAAAGAATAGTGAACAACAGGCTGAATAAGTGTACGTTATATGAGGCATAAATAACTAACTGAGAACGTGCCTGATATGTTAACGTAACATATTATGGTAAGAGTCATTCAAATAACTATAACATATAGAACATGCTATACGTTTACCAAACAATCTGTCACTCCTAATCGCTAAATCCCATGAAATATTATACGTCTAGTCTCTTACGTGAATGAGCTAAATAATATTATTTGATATTTTACGGTAATGTGTTAATAATTTCACACATAAGTCGCTCCTGAGTATAAGTCGCACCCCCGGCCAAACTATGAAAAAAACTGCGACTTATGGTCCGAAAAATACGGTATACTAATAAACGGTATACCGTACAACCCTACTGTACGCTTGAGTGATTCAAGTTGTTGCAGTTCACCTATGCCATACCATTCTTTATTTCAGCTTTTCCATGTAATGGGTCGCCACAGCGAGTCAATCACAGGAATGGTTTTGGCTCAGTTTTTACGCCAGACGTCTCTCCTAAGGCAACCCTGCACGGGGAATCGAACTCATCCCCTTCGCCATGTAAAATAAGTATCGGGCTTGAAAGTGCATGGGATTTCGCAATGCATTGTGGGCTACGGTTGCTATTTTTGAAGGCAAAAGCTTTTGTTTACTTGGCTGAGTTGGACACGCTAAAGCAATTAAGTAAAAGTAAGAGGCCTGACCAAGTGCCTTGACGAAATAAATAAAAACAGTCAACTTGAGCCGTGTTAGCACATCCAGTGATTTAAATGATCATCACAGGCCGTGCTTGTCCTCGTTAACAAGCCATTTTCTTACCGCTGAAGAAATTGGGAATGCAAAGTTTATAAAGCCAACCTGAGGCAGCTGCAGATTTTTCAGCGGAAAGGAAAGACTGTCGTCATTTCACACATCTTGATGGAACACACACGGCACGCATTATCACTTTTGGAATACTTTGATCATATGGCACTTCTTCTCCGAAAGGAATATTTGTACATTTTTGAGCGTGCGGATAACTGCAAGTAAACAGACAGCATGTCTTTATCCCAAAATTAAAGTGTGCTGTTTGCAGCACGCAGCTAGCTCAACTCACGTTAACGCAGTGGTTCTTAACCTGGGTTCGATCGAACCCTATGGGTTCGGTGAGTCGTACTCAGGGGTTCGGCGGAGGTCAAGACACACCCGACTCATCGTGTAAATGAAAACTTCTCCCTATCGGCGTATTACGGATACGGCAACAGCAGAAGTCACACTGATTTGCAGGTGTGCAATTTGTTGTGAGTTTATGCACTGTGTTGGTTTTGTTCTTTGAACAAGGTGATGTTCATGCACGGTTCATTTTGTGCACCAGTAAAAACATGGTAACACTTTAATATGGGGAACATATTCACCATTAATTAGTTGCTTATTAACATGCAAATTAGTAACATATTGGCTCTTAACTAGTCATTATTAAGTACTTATCAATGCCTTATTCGGCATGGCCTTATTATAACCCTAATCCTCTAACCTTAACCCTAACCCTCACCAAATAACTCTAAATTAAGTCTTTGTTACTTAGAATATGTTCCCCATACTAAAGTGTTACCAAAAACATATAACTTTGTCTTGAATTTGAAAAAAAACCCAACATTTTATTTTGGGTTCGGTGAATGCGCATATGAAACTGGTGGGGTTCGGTACCTCCAACAAGATTAAGAACCACTGCGTTAACGCGAGCAGTCTAATAAATGCTACATATAATACATGTTAAAAAAATGCTTTAGTTCAAACGTACCAGTTTGAAAATTCCATGAACTGATGGGGCAGAAAGTGATGTTTGCTCATGCTGCTGCTAACCACACCATTTGGCGTCTTTGTTAGCTCTCTGATTCGAGGTCCTTGGCTTTGCTTCCATGTTGGAATTAGTGTTGCATCGATTCCAATATTTTGGTACCCGTACCGGTACCAAAATGTATTTCGATACCTTTCGATACTTTTCTAAATAAAGGGGACCACAAAAAATGTCATAAATGGCTTTATTTTAACAACAAATCTTAGGGTACATTAAACATATGTTTCTAATTGCAAGTTTGTCCTTAAATAAAATAGTGAACATACAAGACAACTTGTCATTTAGTAGTAAGTAAGCAAACAAAGGCTCCTAATTTAGCTGCTGACATATGCAGTAACATATTGTGTCATTTATCATTCTATTATTTTGTCAAAATTATGAGGGACAAGCTGTAAAGAATTATTATTATTTCCAATTGTTCATCCATCCATCCATTTTCTACCGCTTATACCCTTCAGGGTCGTGGGGGGCGCTGGAGCCTATCTCAGCTACAATCGGGCGGAAGGCACCTCATCGCAGGGCCAACACAGATAGACAGACAACATTCACATTCACATCCACACACTAGGGCCAATTTAGTGTTGCCAATCAACCTATCCCCAGGTGCATGTCTTTGGAGGTGAGTGGAAGCCGGAGAACCCGGAGAGAACCCACGCAGTCACGGAGAGAACATGCAACCTCCACACAGAAAGATCCCGAGGCCGGGATTGAACTCACGACTACTCAGGACCTTCGTATTGTGAGACAGACGCACTAACCCCTCTCCCACCGTGCTGCCTCCAATTGTTCATTTACTGTTAATATCTGCTTACTTTCTCTTTCAACATGTTTTATCTACACTTCAATCAATCAATCAATTAATGTTTATTTATATAGCCCTAAATCACAAGTGTCTCAAAGGGCTGCACAAGCCACAACGACATCCTCGGTACAGAGCCCACATCAGGGCAAGGAAAAACTCACCACAGTGGGACGTCGATGTGAATGACTATGAGAAACCTTGGAGAGGACCGCATACAGTTAGGTCCATAAATATTTGGACATTGACACAATTTTCAGTATTCCAACTCTGTACAACACCACAATGAATTTGAAATGAAACAATCAAGATGTGCTTTAAGTGCAGACTTTGAGCTTTAATTTGAGGGTATTTACATCCAGATCAAGTGAGCGGTGTAGGAATTACAACACATTTTATATGTGCCTTCCACTTTTTAAGGGACCAAAAGTAATTGGACAAACTAACATAATCATAAATCAAATTGTCACTTTTTAATACTTTGTTGCAAATCCTTTGCAGTCAATGACAGCCTGAAGTGTGGAAGCCATAGACATCACCAGATGCTGAGTTTGATCCCTGGTGATGCTCTGCTGCAGCTCTCTTCACTTCCTGCTTGTTCTTTGGGTATTTTCCCTTCAGTTTTGTCTTCAGCAAGTGAAATGCATGCTCAATCGGAGTCAGGTCAGGTGATTGACTTGGCCATTGCAGAACATTCCACTTCTTTGCCCTAAAAAAATATTTGGTTGCTTTCGCAGTATGCTTCGGGTCAGTGTCCATCTGCACTGTGAAGCACCGTCCAATGAGTTTTGAAGCATTTGGCTGAATATGAGCAGATAATATTGCCCCAAACACTTCAGAATTCATTCTGCTGCTTTTGTCAGCTATCACATCATCAATAAATATAAGAGATCCAGTTCTACTGGCAGCCATGCATGCCACTACCACCACCATGCTTCACTGATGAGGTGGTATGCTTTGGATCTTGAGCAGTTCCTTCCCTTCTCCATACTCTTCTCTTTCCATCATTCTGCTACAAGTTGATCTTTGTCTCATCTGTCCATAAGATGTTGTTCCAGAACTGCACAGGCTCTTTTACATGTTTCTTGGCAAACCCTAATCTGGCCTTCCTGTTTTTGAGGCTCACCAATGGTTTACACCTTGTGATGAAACCTCTGTATTTCCTCTGGTGAAGTCTTCTCTTAATTGTTGACTTGGACACAGATACACCTACCTCCTGGAGACTTTTCTTCATCTGGCCAACTGTTGTGAAGGGGTTTTTCTTGACAAGGGAAAGGATTTGCCTGTCATCCACCACACTTGTTTTCCGTGGTCTTCCAGGTCTTTTGGTGTTGCTGAGCTCAGCAGTGCGTTCTATCTTTTTAGGAATGTACCAAACAGTTGATTTGGCCAAACCTCATGTTTTGGCTATCTCTCTGATGGCTTTGTTTTGATTTTCCAGCCTAATGATGGCTTGCTTCACTGATAGTAACAGCTCTTTGGACTTCATATTGAGAGATGACCTCCCCAGATTCAAAATGAATATACCACACTTGAAATTACATCTAGGCCTTTTATCTGCTCTTTGTAAATGAAATAAATGAAAAAAAACAAGGGAACAACACACACCTGGCCATGTAACAGGTGAGTAGCCAATTGTCCAATTACTTTTGGTCCCTTAAAAAGTGGAAGGCATACATAAAATGTGTTGTAATTCCTACACCGTTCACCTGATTTGGATGTAAAAACTCTCAAATTAAAGCTCAAAGTCTGCACTTAACGCATATCTTGATTGTTTAATTTCAAATCCATTGTGGTGTTGTACAGAGCTGGAATACTGAAAATTGTGTCAATGTCCAAATATTTATGGACCTAACTGTATGTGGGTAACCCCCACATATGCGGTAATCACTTATTCTTCTGTTGTTTGGATGCTTTACATTAGTTTTGGATGATACCACAAATTTAGGTATCAATTTGATACCAAGTAGTTACAAGATCATACATTGGACTCAAAAACTTGTTTGTCCCACACGCCATCAGACTGTACAACTCCTCTCTGGGGGGAAGGGGGGGTACTAGGATGACAGGGGATGCAAAACAATAACATATACCCCTATTATTTATTATTTACTTTTTACTTTTTAAATTATAGTTCAACTCTGTACACTGCTGCTGGAATTTTTTTTATTTTCCTGAGGGAACTCTCCTGAAGGAATCAATAAAGTACTATCTATCTATCTATCTATCTATCTATCTATCTATCTATCTATCTATCTATCTATCTATCCATCCGGTCATATTCAAAGTCCTCATGTGTCCAGGGACATATTTCCTGAGTTTATAAACATAATATACATTTTAAAAAGATTTTGTGACGATAAAAAAATATCGATGTAATCATAGTAGTATCGACTAGATACGCTATTGTACTTGGTATCTTTAAAGTGGATGTCAGGTGTAGATCCACCCATGGCGTTTGTTTACATTCAGGCGTGCTAGCTTTTGTTAGCGGTGACGTTGGTGAGCTATCGTATCCTCCTACGGTGTGTAGTGAAGCATGTTTAGCTATTCCTCGTCCTGCAGGGATGATACTTTATTTGTCGCCATGGAGACAAGGATTAGTGATTTAGAAGTAGCTAAAACACTGCTGACTGCGGATGGATGTTCGCGGCTAGCTAGCTAGCTAGCCATGTCTTAAAGCACCTCTTCCTGAGGGCGTTTCAGTGTTATAACTTCACCTTTATCTTTAGTTTTTAAGCCAAAATGTGTCCGTTCTCCCTTTTCTGTCTACACACTGTGTCTGCTTGTAAGTACTCAGTGATTGTGCGCTGCCGAACATGCTCCTCTGCTCTGCTCTGACGGGAACCAGTACTTTTCAAACAGAGTATAGTACCGAATATGATTCATTAGTACCGTGATACTATACTAGTACCGGTATACCGTACAACCCAAGTTGGTAATGATAACAATCTCACCTGATGGTGGCAGATAATGATGCAGCACATGTGCTCTCTTTTAAATAAAATGGCTGTGCTGCGAGACACACGATGAGTGGATGAAATACTCGTACATGAACGTAAGGTTTGTTCACCAAAGCTTATTTCTATTCGATCTGAAGTTTGTAAATGTAAACGTTCGTACAATGAGTGGTTCGTAAATCGATGTTGCACTCCATGCCACTGACGACGACTTCTTTTTTCATCTCAATTCTGTCCTCATCTTCATTTCTTACATTGAGCAAAGAGAGTACAAATCCCAACATACGCCGGATAATTTTGATAATTTTTCTGACCTCTTCGACTCAGTTAACTCTGTGCAAATGTGCTCCTGTGTACTTACTACAAAACCCAAAACCAGTGAAGTTGGCACGTTGTGTAAATGGTAAATAAAAACAGAATACAATGATTTGCAAATCCTTTTCAACTTATATTCAATTGAATAGACTGTAAAGACAAGATATTTAATGTTTGAACTGAGAAACAATATTTTTTTTGCAAATAATCATTAACTTGGAATTGAATGGCAGCAACACATTGCAAAAAAGTTGGCACAGGGGCATTTTTACCACTGTGTTACATGGCCTTTCCTTTTAACAACGCTCAGTAAACGTTTGGGAACTGAGGAGACCAATTTTTGAAGCTTTTCAGGTGGAATTCTTTCCCATTCTTGCTTGATGTACAGCTTAAGTTGTTCAACAGTCCGGGAGTCTCTGTTGTGGTATTTTAGGCTTCATAATGCGCCACACATTTTTAATGGGAGACAGGTCTGGACTACAGGCAGGCCAGTCTAGTACCCGCACTCTTTTACTATGAAGCCACGCTGTTGTAACACGTGGCTTGGCATTGTCTTGCTGAAATAAGCAGGGGCGTCCATTATAACATTGCTTGGATGGCAACATATGTCGCTCCAAAACCTGTATGTACCTTTCAGCATTAATGGTGCCGTCACAGATGTGTAAGTTACCCATGCCTTGGGCACCAATACACCCCCATACCATCACAGATGCTGGCTTTTGCCTGGAACAATCCGGATGGTTCTTTAGTCCGGAGGACACGACGTCCACAGTTTCCAAAAACAATTTGAAATGTGGACTCGTCAGACCACAGAACACTTTTCCACTTTGCATCAGTCCATCTTAGATGAGCTCGGGCCCAGCGAAGCCGGCGGCGTTTCTGGGTGTTGTTGATAAATGGGCTTTCGCTTTGCATTGTAGAGTTTTAACTTGCACTTACAGGTCTAGCGACAAACTGTAGTTACTGACAGTGGTTTTCCGAAGTGTTCCTGAGCCCATGTGGTGATATCCTTTACACGCTAATGTCGCTTTTTGATGCAGTACCGCCTGAGGGATCGAAGGTCCGTAATATCATCTCTCACGTGCAGTGATTTCTCCAGATTCTCTGAACTTTCCGATGATATTACGGACCCGTAGATGGTGAAATCCCTAAATTCCTTGCAATAGCTCGTTGAGAAATGTTTTTCTTACACTGTTCGACAATTTGCTCACGCATTTGTTGACAAAGTGGTGACCCTCGCCCCATCCTTGTTTGTGAATGACTGAGCATTTCATGGAAGCTTATTTTATACCTAATCATGGCACCCACCTGTTCCCAATTAGCCTGTTCACCTGTGGGATGTTCCAAATAAGTGTTTGATGAGCACTCCTCAACTTTCTCAGTCTTTTTTGCCACTTGTGCCAGCTTTTTTGAAACATGTTGCGGGCTTCAAATTCCAAATGAGCTAATATTTGCAAAAAAAAATAACAACGTTTTCCAGTTCGAACGTTAAGTATCTTGTCTTTGTATTATATTAATATAAGTTGAAAATGATTTGCAAATCATTATATTTTGTTTTTATTTACCATTTACACAACGTGCCAACTTCACTGGCTTTGGGGTTTGTAGATCCAAAGGCTTTTCTTGTCTAATAATGCACACACGCACGAACACACACACACACACACACACACACACACACACGCACATGCATACATGCATGGCTATGAGGTCATTTGGGATCATTAGGAAAGATGTCGCTGTCCTTTGCCACAAGGTCAGACTGTTAATTATATTGGCCTTAAGATGAGACGGGAGAACACACACAGGCTGAATACAGTCGGTCTATACAGCAGAACAAAATAGTCTAATGTGATTGTGGTCAAGACGAGACATCAAAAATGAAATATGACTCATGGATGGGGCCACCAAAGAAGAGAGAGACAGACTATGCATGTATATGTCCTACATCTAAAGAGCAAAGTATGTGAAACATGGAAATGAGGAAACAATTCTAGACCAGTATGGTTGACTAATAAGCAGCATATCGAGGGTTTATTTGCAGTAATAACTCCTAACATTGTGTTCTTGAGTTGATTAATAGACTGAATTTCTGTGATGTTTGTCTCATAACAGGACATGTGTTGTGTTGCTGTTAGTACCAGGAATACAATATTATGGTTAATTTGTGTGTTCACTTCCTGTGTTGAACATGTTCACACTTATTACTTTGTTTTTGTTTACATTTTGTCATGGAAAAGTTGTGTTTAATTGTCTCGTAGGGAGAGAAAATAAAAGAATGTGTAACAATAGATAGCATCTGCATAATTAAGGGGCGGGGGTAGAGTTAAAAACAAAAATGATTAAATAGAATTGTATTAAAACTGTATGAATAGATATTAAATAAAAAAATAAAGAAAATAAAAAATAAACAACACATTTAAGAAAAGTGAATGAATATTAGATTCTGAATTTATACATTGTATTTTACATTATACTATCCATCCATCCATTTTCTACCGCTTGTCCCTTTTGGGGTCGCGGGGGTGCGGGGGGGTGCTGGAGCCTATCTCACCCTGGACAAGTCGCCACCTCCTATCCACCTCCTAGTGGATAGAATTCGGTGCTCTCACCGCTGCGGCCTGGTTTCGATTCCCGGTCAGGGAAGCACCGTCTAACCTGTCTGGGCGCAGTCAATTTATAATTCATTTCCAAAATTCTCCTGGTCGCGGCACCGCTGCTGCCCACTGCTCCCCTCACCTCCCAGGGGGTGATCAAGGGGATGGATCAAATGCAGAGGACAAATTTCACCACACCGAGTGTGTGTTACAATCATTGGTACTTTAACTTTACTTTAGGTGAGTAGATGGCCCAGGTGGACCTTGTTATCTAATCACTTGTCGCCTTTATTAGCAGCAACCGGACGAGACATGGAGTTGGAGTGGGAGCCAGAGAGAGAGCGAGATGGACTCAGAAAAATACATTTTGCTGTAAAACAAACGGCTCTCAACATTGATGAAAATAAAACAGTGTTGTACACAGAAATCCGGGCTCTCGTGGCAGTGTGTGGTGGTCCGAGGAACCCACTAGAGGGCAACCTCTACATATACTTTTGACATTTTTAGTTTATGTTTATATTTTCAGTCTTGCCAACCTGAATGAAGGAAGAAATAAAACTGAGGAAGGGAAATAATTCAAAAGAAGGAACATCAATCCTCAACAAAACTTCTGGAGCTTCTGTTTCTTCATGCTGTTAACTATCTGTCCAGCTGCACATGCTGGAAACTATTTTAGTGACAGTGCAATGTGAAAGCCGATGTGTTTACATTGCAATTAAGTAGTCTCAAAGAAATATAACTAGTGGGAACACTTTCTAACGAAGCATCGACATTTCGAGCCCTTGGACTCTTGAAAGTGCAGCCCTCTTCATTATGTAGTTGAATAGCCCCCCTGGACTAGAGGGCCACAGGAGCACCCCAAATATGATCTTTGTGGCCTGGCTTCTTCAAGAAAAGTACAGGAAACGACATCCAAACCTGTACAGTCCCTTCGTTGACCGCGCAAAGTCTTTCGATACAGTCAACCAGACCTTCCTGTGGAGGATTCTAGCAAAGTTTACCTGCACCCAGAAAATTCCTGACCATCCTACAGGAATTCCATACAGGAATGTTTGCTTGTGTAGTGGTGGGCGGCCTAGACTCAGAGTCATTTGAGGTCAAGGTTGGTGTAAAACAGGGTTGTGTCCTTGCACCAGTCCTTTGCAGCAGTGACATTTGTGTCCTGGTACAACTAGATGATGGCATTGCCTACCAATACTGCCTCAGCACTCTCTGGTGCACTAGCTGCATTAGTGCCGAAATCCTTTTAATCCAGCGCCGGGTCAGACATGTGTATCGCATGGAAGAAAACAGACTACCCCGTACTGTTCTCTATGGAGAACTTACCAGCGGTTGCCGTAGTGTATAGGATGTAGTGTTGTCCCGATACCAATAATTTTGGTACCGGTACCAAAATTATTTCAATACTTTTCGGTACTTTTCTAAATAAAGGGGACCACAAAAAATTGCATTATTGGCTTTATTTTAACCAATAATCTTAGGGTACATTAAACATATGTTTCTTATTGCAAGTTTGTCCTTAAATAAAATAGTGAACATACAAGATAAATGCCGATAAATGCGTTAAAATGTAATATCGGAAATTATCGGTATCGTTTTTTTTTACTATCGTTTTTTTTTTGGTTTTTTTTGTTTTTGTTTTTTGTTTTTTTTTTTGTTTTTAATTCAATCAACATAAAAAACACAAGATACACTTACAATTAATACACCAATCCAAAAAACCTTCCTCCCCCATTTACACTCATTCACACTCATTCACACAAAAGGGTTGTTTCTTTCTGTTATTAATATTCTGGTTCCTACATTATATATCAATATATATCAATACAGTCTGCAAGGGATACAGTCCGTAAGCACACATGATTTTGCGTGCTGCTGGTCCACTAATAGTACTAACCTTTAACAGTTAATTTTACTCATTTTTATTAATTACTAGTTTCTATGTAACTGTTTTTATATTGTTTTACTTTCTTTTTTATTGAAGAAAATGTTTTTAATTTATTTATCTTATTTTATTATTTTTCTTAAAAAGAACCTTATCTTCACCATACATGGTTGTCCAAATTAGGCATAATATTGTGTTAATTCCACGACTGTATATATCGGTTGATATCGGTATCGGTTGATATCGGTATCGGTAATTAAAGAGTTGGACAATATCGGAAAATCGGATATCGGCAAAAAGCCATTATCGGACATCCCTATACAAGACCACTTGTCTTTTAGTAGTAAGTTAGCAAACAAAGGCTCCTAATTTAGCTGCTGACATATGCAGTAACATATTGTGTCATTTTCCATTCTATTCTTTTGTCAACATTATTAGGGACAAGTGGTAGAAAATGAATTATTAATCTACTTGTTCATTTACTGTTAATATCTGCTTAATTTCTCTTTCAACATGTTCTATCTACACTTCTGTTCAAATGTAATAATCACTTATTCTTCTGTTGTTTGGATACTTTACATTAGTTTTGAATGATACCACAAATTTGGGTATCAATCTGATACCAAGTAGTTACAGGATCATACATTGGTTATATTCAAAGTCCTCATGTGTCCAGGGACATATTTCCTGACTTTATAAACATAATATACATTTTTAAAAAAACAAAAGAAGATTTTGTGATGCCAAAAAATATAGACGTAATAATAGAAGTATCGACTTGATACGCTCCTGTACTTGGTATCATTACAGTGGACGTCAGGTGTAGATCCACCAATGGCGTTTATTTACATTGTGACGCCAGTGAGTTACGGTGTGTAGTGAAGCATGTTTAGCTATTCCTCGTCCTGCAGGGATGACACTTGTAAGAAACGTATTTTATTTGTCGCCATGGAGGCGCGGATTAGTGATTTAGAAGTAGCTAAAACACTGCAGACTGCGGCTGGACTTTAGCTGCTAGCTAACTAGCCATGTCTTAAAGCACCTCTTCCTGAGGGCGTTTCAGTGTTATAACTTCACCTTTATCGTCAGTTTTTAAGCCAAAATGCGTCCGTTCTCCCTTTTCTGTCTACACACTGTGTCTGCTTGTAAGTACTCAGTGATAGTGCGCTGCCGAAAAAGCTTGTCTGCTCATAAACCAGCAATGTCATGACGTGACGACGACCTGGGGCGCAGGGGGGGGTGGTGGACTGGTACTTTTCAGAGGCGGTATAGTGCCGAATATGATTCATTAGTATTGCAGTGCGATACTAATACCGGTATATTGACAACCCTAGTAGGAGGGCAAAAGAAACGCCTCGAAGCGATCATCAAGAAGTTTGGAGTAGAGCCTTTCAACTTGAAGCACCTTGCTAACAACCGAGACACCTGGAGGTCAACTTGTCACCGCGCTGTAGAGAACTTCCAGACATCCTGGGTGCAAACCCCTGAGGAACAGCGCCAAAGGAGTCACAAGCAAATAAATAAAGATCCTTTTTCTCCAAGTGAGGGCATATCATACCTCAAATGTTATCATTATGGGAATAGAGATATTGTCATCGAAACCGATGTGAGTAGAGGAATATTGAACAATTTTAACCATGAAATTGACCTAATTAACTTATTCTGTTAAGTTCTAGAATAACAGACTTGTGACCGTATCTACTAAGATCCAAATAACACATGCTAATTAGTGTGTGCAAACTATAAAATTGTGTGTTCTATCAGTGGGTGATATACCGTATTTTCAGACTAATCCTTTAATTTTCTCAAAGCTCGACAGTGCACCTTATAACTCGGTGCGCCTAATGTACAGAATCATTTTGGTTGTGCTTACCGACCTCGAAGCTATTTTATTTGGTACATCGTGAAATGATAAGTGTGACCAGTATATGGCAGTCACACATAAGAGACACCTGTAGACTGCAATATGACTCAAGTAAACAATACCAACATTGTATACTGTATGTTCCATTGAAAATATAGAACATTACACACGGCGCTCAAATATGTCAAAATGTTTTCGTACGACTTTGGTAAGCTATGAAGCCGCACCGCTTGATGGATTGTACTGTGCTTCAACATATGAGTATTATTATGGTGTGTGTGTATAAGGTAAGACATATTATCTGGCGTTTTGTTTCCCAATATTATGCAAAAGCAACTTTTCTTACCTTCTGGTACCTGCGGATCTATATTTGGGATCTGCATAAGTCTTGAAAATGTGCGCAGGTCCGCCTTTGTAGTCCGTACCGACGCCGGAGTTGATAAGCTTCTTTTTTTATATCTTCTTGTGATGGGACATTCATCCTCCGTTGTTGCCATTTCTAATATAAAGTTTTGTAAAGTTCTTACTTACATCTGTCAGTAAACTCGCCATGAAAGCGCTAAAACATACCGGTGTAGTGAGTTCACATTATTCACCCAAGGAACTTTAGTTATTAGAGAGTTCCGGGACACATTTCCAGCGTTGTTGTTGCACTAGTGAGCCACGGATGAGGAGATGCTGCTCCGTTATTGATTGAAGTAAAGTCTGAATGTCATTAAAACAGTTAGCTCCATCTTTTGACACTTCTTCCACTCCCGTCCTTGCACGCTACACCGCTTCAACATAGACGGAGAAGACGCTGCCGAAGGTGAGCCACGTAAATAAACCACCCACAAAACGGCGCATCCAGAAGCGACTGTCAGAAAGCGGCTTGAAGATGATCTGTAAAATATAATCTATGCAACATTTTGACTAAAGAACCACCATGACATGTTATGTAGACCACAAGGAAGTGTTTTATATTTAGAAAAAAAATATATGTATATATAACCCTTTAATGCTCCCTATAATCAATCCGGTGCGCCTTTTGTATGAAAATAGACCTGACTAGACCCGCTCATCGGCAGTGCGCCTTATAATCCGGTGTGCCTTTTGGTCCGGAAAATACGGTACTGTAACAGCCTATACAATTCATAACAAGTGCAAAAGTTGTGCAGACAACCCTATTTAAATGAGGTCACCATGGAAACACTCATTTCCCTCCACATTCATGCCATCCTATGGTCCAACCGGTGCTGTTTTGCAATGTTGTTGACCAAGCAGCACACAATTATAATCTCTACCACCTTTTCTGCTATATAGAATCACAATCTAGAAAACAAAAATATATTTTTAGCACGCCCAAGGGGCGCTCCGGAACCACACGACCGGCAATGACTGAAATGTTGCACTTGAATGATCCAGAGGCAGGAAAATGCATGTTGCAATATGTTTTTTTCAAATAAGATATTGATTTTATCCAAAATCCAAAACCAGTGAAGTTGGCACGTTGTGTAAATGGTAAATAAAAACAGAATACAATGATTTGCAAATCCTTTTCAACTTATATTCAATTGAATAGACTGCAAAGACAAGATATTTAATGTTCGAACTGGAAAATGTTGTTATTTTTTGCGAATATTAGCTCATTTGGAATTTGATGCCTGCAACGTGTTTCAAAAAAGCTGGCACAAGTGGCAAAAAAGACTGAGAACGTTGAGGAATGCTCATCAAACTTTTATTTGGAACATCCCCCAGGTGAACAGGCTAATTGGGAACAGGTGGGTGCCATGATTGGGTATAAAAGCAGCTTCCATGAAATGCTCAGTCATTCACAAACAAGGATTTGGAGAAGGGTCACCACTTTGTGAACAAATGCGTGAGCAAATTGTCCAACAGTTTAACAACAAGATTTCTCAACGAGCTATTGCAAGGAATATAGGGATTTCCCCATCTACGGTCCGTAATATCATCAAAAGGTTCAGAGAATCTGGAGAAATCCCTGCATGTAAGCAATGATATTACGGACCTTCGATCCCTCAGGCTGTACGGCATCAAAAACCGACATCAGTGTGTAAAGGATATCACCACATGGGCTCAGGAACACTTCAGAAAACCACTGTCAGTAACTACAGTTGGTCGCTACACCTGTAAGTGCAAGTTAAAACTCTACTACGCAAAGGGAAAGCCATTTATCAACAACACCCAGAAACGCCGCCGGCTTCGCTGGGCCCGAGCTCATCTGAGATGGACTGATGCAAAGTGGAAAAGTGTTCTGTGGTCTGACGAGTCCACATTTCAAATTGTTTTTGGAAACATATAGAGCATATAGAATATTAATATTATATCTATTACGTATGAAAAAACAACACACCATTAAAGAAACACCAGCAGACATAATTTTGGTGTTTCCCAAAGAACCCTCAAGTCAGTCATCAGCTTAAAGATGGAATTGCACACCAGCTTAGTTTGCACATGTTTTAGCACACTCAAGGTCAGACCCTTGTTTTTTAAATTATTTTATTCAATGTTGTTATCCAGTAAAATATTATGTTTTCACATCCTTTGCGTCTTTTGGATGCGAAAGTGACTTTACCCACCGTACCACAAAGTGCAAAACTGGCTACAAGATTGTTAACCAAAGACAGAAAAAAAGCAAAGGTATCTTTACAAACCAGAGAGGATTACCGTGATGAATCAGCACGTCACATTGTTTATTCAAAAGAGTCTTGCTGAAAGAATGATTACAAACAGTGTCTGCACTGCATGTTAACGACAAAGCCATGAATCAGCACGTATTGCAAACGCACAGAAGCTAATGAAAACAAACCACACTGGAAATGAACAAATAAAAGAGGATTTGAAAAAATTCATAATTAATATTTGGTAACAGTGGAGAAAAAAAAATTAAATGTAAATACAAATAGACGGGTGAATGAGAACACGTTTCAAAATGTTACGATAAACAGCTGGAAATCTAACATTAAAAATACAAAAACAAAGTATAAACAATACTTTAATATTTTAATGAAGCAAAACACATCTTGGAAGGGCAGTTAGGACAGAACAGAAGGAACACATAAACCCATTATTACTCTAATCAGCAATACAGACGTATACTCATCTGGGACATTTTAAAACCAAATACATTTAGCAAAGAAACAAATTGTCATGTCTGTGGGATCATGTTTTGTTTTAGTCATGTCCTGTTTGGTTTTGGTCACTTAGTTCCTGCTTTTTTCACTCCCTTGTTTTGTCACCATAGCAACCATTAGTTTCACCTGTTTCACATTTTGAGTCACGCACCTGTTTTCACTAATCATGTCACCAGTATTTAGGCTTGCATTAACTCTGTTTACCTCTGTCATTTTCATGCCCTGCTTACTCCATCGTTCAGGCGTCTTGCCATGCCACGTAAGTTTTTGTTCTGCTCATGTCACAGTAAGTATTTATTTGTTTCACGTCCATAGTTTTTGCCACAAGTGCTAGTTTTGTTTTCTTAGCCAAGTTTGTACTTCCGCCTTGTGCGCGCCTTTTGTTTCTTTTGTTAGTGTAAAAATAAAAGATGTATTTACCTTCAAGCCAAGTCCAGTCTAGTTGTTTTGCATCCTGGGAAGGCAATCTGCGCAGTAATTTGCGCCGCCATAGTCCACTTACTGACACAAATAACAATACCCGACAATATGCACATTTTTTTTTCAACTAAGCTAGGAAAAATACACGCGGAAAATTTCTATACGAAACATTTGTAAGCACAGACACTAAAAAAGGGATCTCATTTTGGGTGCCTAGAAAGGCGCTATATACAGTATGTCAGTTTTGTTTAGTTTTTGACTCCCTGAGTTCTGTTTTCAGCACCCCTGGGTTGGTGTTTTAGTTGTCATGGGTACTGATTAGTTTCACCTGCCTCTGATTAGTGTTCGGGACGCTTAACTTCTCCTGGGCACTAATCAGAGAGCTACGTATTCCTGTTTTTCGCCACACACTGTCTGGCTGTCTTGTTTGCTTTACGCAATAGTTATGTTTGATGATTTCTTACTTCTTTGCTCACGATTCCTATGCTAAGTTTTGCCTTAGCTCCCCGTGCGATCGCCACGTGTCTCTTTTGTTTTGTATTTTGTCTTTTGGTATTTTGAATGATTTATGAGGAATAAATATTTTCCTTACCTGCACCTTGCCTCCGGAGTTCCTGCTGCATCTTGGGAGATCGATCCGCGCAGTAAACTGCGACCCACGCGTGACAATATATATCCAATCGATTATTACTAGCGTAATTAAAATATACAATGTACTGAGTAAAGCAGTACAATGATGTACTAATATGAGCCATTTTAGGAAAAGGAAAATAACAAACAAGAATAATGCTGAACCACTGATTTTGTTGATTGTTATTTATTTAATTTCACAGGGTCTGGTACTATATACCCTAACTTCATATATTAACTGTACTATACAGGACTGTCTCAGAAAATTAAAATATTGTGATAAAGTTCTTTATTTTCTGTAATGCAATTAAAAAAACAAAAATGTCATACATTCTGGATTCATTACACATCAACTGAAATATTGCAAGCCTTTTATTATTTTAATATTGCTGATAAGAAAACTCAAAAATCCTATCCCAAAAAATTAGAATATTTCCTCAGACCAAGTAAAAAAAACAGCAAAACAAAATCAAACATTTATAAAATGTCAATTAATGCACTCAGTACTTGGTTGGGAATCCTTTTGCATGGATTACTGCACCAATGTGGCGTGGCATGGAGGCAATCAGCCTGTGGCATTGCTGAGGTGTTATGGATGCCCAGGATGCTTCAATAGCGGCCTTTAGCTCATTTGCATTATTGGGTCTGGTGTCTTTCAGCTTCTTCTTCACAATACCCCACAAATTCTCTATGGGGTTCAGGTCAGGGGAGTTGGCAGGCCAATCGAGGACAGTAATGCCATGTTCAGTACACCAGTTACGGGTGGTTTGGGCACTGTGGGCAGGTGCCAGATCATGCTGGAAAATGAAATCATCATCTCCATAGAGCTTTTCAACAGATGGAAGCATGTAGTGCTCTAAAATCTCTTAGTACACAGCTGCATTGACTCTGGACTTGATGAAACACATTGGACCAACACCAGCAGCTGACATGGCTCCCCAAACCATTGCTGACTGTGGGAACTTCACACTGGATTTCAAGCAACTTGGATTTTGTTCCTCTCCAGCCTTCCTCCAGACTCTAGCGGCTTGACTTCCAAATGAAATACAAAACTTGCTTTCGTCTGAAAACAGGACTCTGGACCACTCTTCAACTGTCCAGTGCTTCTTTTCCATAGACCAAGTCAGACGCTTCTAGAGATTTTAGAGCACTACATCTGTTGAAAAGCTCTATGGAGGTGATGATTTCATTTTCCAGCATGATCTGGCACCTGCCCACAGTGCCAAAACCACCAGTAACTGGTGTACTGACCATGGCATTACTGTCCTCGATTGCCCTGCCAACTCCCCTGACCTGAACCCCATAGAGAATTTGTGGGGTATTGTGAAGAAGAAGCTGAAAGACACCAGACCCAATAATGCAAATGAGCTAAAGGCCGCTATTGAAGTATCCTGGGCATCCATAACACCTCAGCAATGCCACAGGCTGATTGCCTCCATGCCACGCCGCATTGATGCAGTAATCCGTGCAAAAGGATTCCCAACCAAGTACTGAGTGCATTAATTGACATTTTCAAATGTTTGATTTTGTTTTGCTGTTGTAAATCTTTTTTTTTTACTTGGTCTGAGGAAATATTCTAATTTTTTGAGATGGGATTTTTTGAGTTTTCTTAAGCTGTATGCCATAATCAGCAATATTAAAATCATAAAAGGCTTGCAATATTTCAGTTGATGTGTAATGAATCCAGAATGTATTACATTTTTGTTTTTTTAATTGCATTACAGAAAATAAAGGACTTTATCACAATATTCTAATTTTCTGAGACAGTCCTGTAGTTTAACAAGGCACTGTCCATTGTCATGTCTGTTGATCATGTTTTTGTTTTAGTCATGTTCGGTTTTGTTTTTGGACTCTTTGTGCACTCTTGTTTGTTTTGTCACCATAGCAACCCATTAGTTTTCATCTGTCCTCACTCATGTCACGCACCTGTCTCACGCTTTGCACTCGCACACCTGTCACTGATCATGTCACTGCTATTTAAGCCTGTCTGTTTCAGTTGATCGTCCTGGTGACATTATCCTTATCTTCATGCTACCATAGTTCCATGCCAAGTAAGTTTTTGTTTATTGTTCATAGTTTCTGCCTTTGTGCAAGTTTTGTTTCATTAGCCAAGTTTTTGTACTTCTGCCTTGTGCATGCCTTTGGTTCTTTTTGTTAGTGTAAAAATAAAATATGTACTTACATTCACGCCTTGCCCGCGCCAACTTTCCTTTGCATTCCGGGAAAACACAACACCCAAAGGACCACGTATTGACATCCATCACATATCCCCAAAGTCAATTCATAACAATATCAGTAATTTCTGGAGCTATTGAAAAGGTGCGGGATATAATAAACTTTGCTTCTTCCTCGTCCTTTTCGGACATGTTAAAATTGTTCTTCTTCGTACTTTGTGAACAGTTTGAACAGTCTCTTAAAGTGAATCATATTGGTGCTTTGTTTGATTTCTTTGCTTAATCCATTCCATAATTTAATTCCACATACGCATATGCTAAAGGTTTAAATTGATGTACGTGCATACAAATGTTTTGAATTAGATTTTCCTCTAAGATTATATTTTTCTCTTTTGTTGAGAAAAATTGTTGTACATTCTTGGGTAGCAGGTTATAGTTTGCTTTGTACATCATTTTAGCTGTTTGCAAATGCACCAAGATGTTGAATTTCAATATTTTTGATTCAACAAACAAAGGGTTTTGTATGTTCTCTATATCCAACATTATGTACTATTATAACTGATTTTTTTTGTAACACCGTTAGTGAATGAAATGCACATTTGTAGTTGTTTCCCCAAATTTCTGCACAATAACTCAGATATGGTAACACTAGCGAGCAGTAGAAAATATGAAGTGAGTTTTTGGTCCAGAACATATTTTGCTTTATTCATTATTGACGTGTTTCTTGCTACTTTATGTTGTATATTTTTTCATGAGGTTTCCAGTTCATTTTATCATCTATTATTACACCCGCAAATGTGTTTTATTTTACCCTTACAATATTTACTCCGTCTATTTGTATTTGTGTTTGACTTTCCCTTTAACTGTTACCAAATAGCATTATTTTTGGTTTTACTGAGATTCAAAGATTGTCTGTTTTTGTCAAAACATCTTTTTAATTTGTTCATTTCTTCTGTTATTATTTGTATCATCTTCTGTGTGTTCTCTTCTGAACAAAACACATTTGTGTCATCTGCTAATAATACTAACTTGAAGTCCTTTGTAACTTTACAAATGTCGTTTATATAGAGATTGAACAATTTTGTTCCTAGTATTGATCCCTGAGAGACGCCACAAAATATTGTCAGTTCTGTAGATGTTTGTTCTCCTATCTTCACGCATTGCTTCCATTTGGTTAAGTAGCTTCTTACCCAGTTCAAGACCAACCATCTGATTCCGTACCATTCTAATTTGTTTATTAACATATTATGATTGATTGTGTCAAATGCTTTTGTTAAATCCATAAACGCTGCAGCAGCACATTTTTTGCTATCTATTGCATTTGTGATCTCTTCCGTTATTTCGATTAATGCCATTGATGTTGAAATGTTGGCTCGGTGTGAGTGTTTCAATTTTATTTATGAATTTGTCCAATCTGTTGTTAAACAATGTTTCTAATATTTTTAGAAAATTGTGGAAGTAGAGAAACAGATCTATTGTTTGTAAACTGTTGTTTGTCACCGGTCTTATAAATTGGTACGTCTTTTGCTATTTTAATTTTTCTCTGGGAATTTGCCTGTTTGAAATGATAGTTTCTGAATGGTTCTAAAATCTCTTCAATAACCATTTTTTTAATCGTTTGCATATCAATTCTCTTACAATCAGTTGAGGTCTTGGATTTATATTTTTAACAATATTGATTATTTCCTCTTTTGTCACACCTCTGAGGAACATAGAGTTGGGATTTCTGTTAATAGTGTCATTCAAGTCCTAAACTGACTCGGGATCTGGAATCTTTTCCTCCAGATTTGGTTCAGTGTTCACAAAGTACTTATTGAAGCTTTCAATTACTTCGTTCATATTGTCATTTTTTACATTTCCATCTGAGAAGTATTTAGGATACTAGAGATGTCCGATAATATCGGCCGATAAATACGTTAAAATGTAATATCGGAAATTATCGGTATCGTTTTTTTTATTATCGGTATCGTTTTTTTTTTGTTTGTTTTTTAATTAAATCAACATAAAAAACAAGATACACTTACAATTAGTGCACCAACCCAAAAAACCTCCCTCCCCCATTTACACTCATTCTCTCTCATTCACACAAAAGGGTTGTTTCTTTCTGTTATTAATATTCTGGTTCCTACATTATATATCAATATATATCAATACAGTCTGCAAGATTATTGGAAACTCAAGACAGCCATGACATTATGTTCTTTACAAGTGTATGTAAACTTTTGATCAGGACTGTATATGTTTAACAAACACGTAGGAAAGAATATTACAGTCAGTTACTGGACCGGAACAAAAACAATATGAGAGCAACATGGGGCATCCTGAATAGCATTATTAAAAATGGCACAAAGGAGTATCCTATAGGGATGTCCGATAATGGCTTTTTGCTGATATCCAATATTCCGATATTGTCAAACTCTTTAATTACCGATACCGATATCAACCGATACCGATATCAACAGATGTATACAGTCGTGGAATTAACACATTATTATGCCTAATTTGGACAACCAGGTATGGTGAAGATATGGTCCTTTTTTTTAAAAAATAATACAATAAAATAAGATAAATAAATTAAAAACATTTTCTTGAATAAAAAAAAAAGTAAAACAATATAAAAACAGTTTTACAGTACATAGAAACTAGTAATTAATGAAAATGAGTCAAATTAACTGTTAAAGGTTAGTACTATTAGTGGACCAGCAGCATGCACAATCATGTGTGCTTACGGACTGTATCCCTTGCAGACTGTATTGATATATATTGATATATAATGTAGGAACCAGAATATTAATAACAGAAAGAAACAACCCTTTTGTGTGAATGAGTGTAAATGGGGGAGGGAGGTTTTTTGGGTTGCTGCACTAATTGTAAGTATATCTTGTGTTTTTTATGTTGATTTAATTAAAAAAATAAATAAATAAATAAATAAAAAAACGATACCGATAATTAAAAAACGATATCGATATTTTCCGATATTACATTTTAAAGCATCATCTCTAGTTTTTTCACAACATACTTTTTACTTTTACTCAAGTAAATATTTGGGAGACTACTCCTTACTTTTACTTGAGTAATACATCTCTAAAGTAACAGTACTCTTACTTGAGTACAATTTGTGGCTACTCTACCCACCTCTGCATATGTGTGAAAAGTTGCAAATGTAGAATAGAGCCCCTTTTAATGTAACGTGCATGATAAAAATTAAGTAAACAATTTGATTCCGAGCTCATCTTTTTTTTTCCTCCACTGTGTTCACATAGAGGGAATATTTTAGGATTAAATACATGAAGATATTATCTTGCTTAAAATAGATACGTAAGCCTTTGGCCTTAGCAGGTGTCTGTACTCTCCAAACATTCTGTATTCATTGTGTCTAATTTTATAGCCTGTGTTTGCTCGGTCTCTCTATTCCACTTTTTAACTGACAGTTTCGAGAGATTTTGCCAAAGTAATCTTTGGAAGGCAACAAAACACCCGAATCCACTTGAGCCTTTTTAATGTTATAAACACATTTCTACTTATTATGCCGTCAAGTGGTTTACTTTAGTGATTCATTGTTTGGAAAGCAACGCAGTAAATATCTGTCTGAATGAGTTTGTTAGTCATTGAACCAGCAACCTGGGTGTAATGCTTTAATAGCTGCACTCACAAACCCTACGCTCCATTTTCTGATCCTGGTTGTTATCCCAAACACGCTACAGTAAAAGTTATTGAGCTATCGTACGTACGCACACTTCAAAATCCGCCCCGTCTGTGATTCCGCTACTCACAAGTGTTTTCAGAGTGTCGTTGTCTTTTTGAAAAAGTGGATGTGAAATATAAACATTTTCAAGTGTCAGCATACTTAACAGAGCGGAGGCCAGCTTCTTCTGCAGGAAAATACAAAATGTCAGCAACGACTGTTTATTTACATTAACCTCCTAAACCGTGGGCTCAAGACGGCCATTTCGCTACAAAAAAGCCATATAAAAAATTAGAGCTGTCAGATATTATCGGCCTGCCGATATTATTGGCCGATAAATGCGTTAAAATGTAATATCGGAAATTATCGGTATCGTTTTTTTTATTATCGGTATCGTTTGTTTTGTTTTTTTGTTTTTTTGTTTGTTTGTTTTTTTAATTAAATCAACATAAAAAACAGAAGATACACTTACAATTAGTGCACAAACCCAAAAAACCTCCCTCCCCCATTTACACTCATTCACACAAAAGGGTTGTTTCTTTCTGTTATTAATATTTCTGGTTCCTACATTATATATCAATATATATCAATACAGTCTGCAGGGATACAGTCCGTAAGCACACATGATTGTGCGTGCAGCTGGTCCACTAATAGTACTAACCTTTAACAGTTAATTTTACTAATTTTCATTAATTACTAGTTTCTATGTAACTGTTTTTATATTGTTTTGCTTTCTTTTTTATTCAAGAAAATGTTTTTAATACAGTTATCTTATTTTATAATTTTTTTTTTTAAAGTACCTTATCTTCACCATACCTGGTTGTCCAAATTAGGCATAATAATGTGTTAATTCCACGACTGCATATATCGGTTGATATCGGTATCGGTTGATATCGGTATCGGTAATTAAAGAGTTGGACAATATCGAATATCGGCGAAAAGCCATTATCGGACATCCCTAAAAAATATAAATAATATTTTTTGCGCAAAGTATTCATGACATACGCTGGTCTATGACTGCTTGCTTGTTTTCCAATTTGACCATTTAGGACCTATCCTACATCACCAACTTTTCTAAAGAGCCACTTGTAACAGTAAATATAAATGAATATTATAATATAATCGCCTCATGATATTACACAAGTATCTATGCATTTGCTAGATCAGTGTGACAAGCGGATATTTAAGTACCATATTTTTCGGACTATAAGGCACACTTAAAATCATTTTTTTCCCCCTCAAAACTCAACAGTGCGCCTTATAACCAGGTGTGCCTAATGTACGGAATAATTCTGGTTTTGCTTACCGATCTCGAAGCTATTTTACTTGGTACATGGTGTAATGATCAGTATGACCAGTAGATGGCAGTCAAACATAATAGATATCGCGTAGACTGCAATATGATGGCAGTAAACCACACCAAAACGTTAAATGTTCTATTGGGAATTACAAAATCTGTCAAAATGTTTTTAGTACGACTTTGGTGAACTATGAAGCCGCACCGCTTGATGGATTGTCGGCGCATTAAACATACGAGTATTATTATGGTGTGTATAAGGACTGCAAAATGGCACCTATTAGCAGACATATTACCTGGCGTTTTGTTTCACAATATTATGCAAAACCAACTTTTCTTACCTTCTGGTACCTGCTGATCTGTATTTGGGATCTGCATAAGTCCTGAAAAATTGTGCGCATCCGCCTTTGTAGTCGATACGCTTCTTCTTTTTCTCTATCTTCTTGTTATGGGACATTCATCCTTCGCTGTTGCCATTTCTAATATAAAGTAGTGTAAAGTTCTTACTTATATCTGTCAGTAAACTCGCCATGGAAGCGCTAAAACATGTAGTGAGTTTACATTATTCACCCAAGGAACTTTAGTTATTAGAGAGTTCCAGTCGGACAGTTTTCACGGGACACATTTCCTGTGTTGTTGTTTCCGGATAAGGAGATGCTGCTCCGTTATTGATTGAAGTAAAGTCTGAATGTCATTAAAACAGTTAGCTCCATCTTTTGACACTTCTTCCACTTCCCGTCCTTGCACGCTACACCGCTACAACAAAGATGACGGGGAGAAGACGCTGTCGAAGGTGAGCCACGTAAATAAGACCGCCCACAAAACGACACATCCTGAAGAGAATGTCAGAAAGTGACTTGAAGATGATCTGTTAAACATAATCTATGCAACATTTTGACCAAAGAACCACCATTACATGTTATGTAGACCACAAGGAAGTGTTTTACATTTAGAAAATAATAATAATAATAATATGACTCCTTTAATGCCTGCGATGAGGTGGCGACTTGTCCAGGGTGTACCCCGCCTTCCGCCCGATTGTAGCGGAGATAGGCTCCAGCGCCCCCCGGGACCCAGAAGGGAATAAGCGGTAGAAAATGGATGGATGGATGGATGACTCCTTTAAAGCGCCCTACAATCCGTTGCGCCTCATATATACAAAAAATAGACCATTCATCGGCAGTGCGCCTTATAATCCGGTGCGCCCTATGGTCCGAAAAATACGGTATTTTTATTTTTATTTTGACAAAATATATATGTTAATACGCTTGTTAAGTTAAAGTTAAAGTACCAATGATTGTCACACACACACTCGGTGTGGTGAAATTTGTCGTCTGCATTTGACCCATCCCCTTGTTCACCCCCTGGGAGGTGAGGGGAGCAGTGAGCAGCAGCGGTGCCACGCCCGGGAATCATTTTTGGTGATTTAATCCCCAATTCCAACCCTTGATGCTGAGTGCCAAGCAGGGAGGTAACGGGTCCCATTTTTATAGTCTTTGGTATGACTACCGATCTCAGGGCGGACACTCTAACCACTAGGCCACTGAGTAGGTTGCGTGACCAGATGACATTAAGGTTGAAAGACATGCAACTGCATCTATTATTACACCCACAAATGTGTTTTCTTTTACCCTTTCAATGTCTACTCCGTCTATTTGTATTTGTGTTTGACTTTCTCTTCTACTGTTACCAAATAGCATTATTTTAGTTTTACTGAGATTCAAAGATAGTCTGTTTTGGTCAAACCATCTTTTTAATTTGTGCATTTCTTCTGTTATTATTTTTAGTCTGTAACAGAAAAGATTTCAAGTGCATCAATTTGCCTGAAATTCAAACTTTTTTTTTTTAAATCCTGATTTAAACTGTAAACATGTTTTGACCGACTTGAAGCAGCCTGGAAATAATGTGCATGAATTAAGTACTTGAGCTTTCTAACTGAATGTATCCATTCTTCTTAATGTTGACAAAAGAATGCATCTACATACAGTCATTATCCTGTTGGAACACCCAACCAAGACCCAACCTCCGGGCTGATGATTTCAGGTTGTTCTGAAGAATTTGGAGGTAATCCTCCTTTTTCATTGTCCCATTTACTCTCTGTAAAGCACCAGTTCCATTGGCAGCAAAACAGACCCAGAGCATAATACTACCACCACCATGCTTGACGGTAGGAATGGTGTTTCTGGGAATAAAGGCCTCAATTTTTCTCCTCCAAACATATTGCTGGGTATTGTGGCCACACAGCTCAATTTTTGTTTCATCTGACCACAGAACTTTCCTCCAGAAGGTCTTATCTTTGTCCATGTGATGTAGAAATGATTGGAAACTCAAGACAGCCATGACATTATGTCCTTCACAAGTGTATGTAAACATTTGACCACGACTGTATATATGGCAAGAAAAACAAAGACAATTCATATTGATGCTTGTTGAACTCCATGACTTCAGGCGTATACATCCCCAATATGCAGTATGTTGGTCAAAATTGAAATTATACAAACACCGTTTCCATATGAGTTGGGAAATTGTGTTAGATGTAAATATAAACGAAATACAATGATTGGCAAATCATTTTCAACCCACATTCAGTTGAATGCACTACAAAAACAAGATATTTGATGTTCAAACTCATAAACTTTTTTTTTTTTTTGCAAATAATAATTAACTTAGAATTTCATGGCTGCAACACGTGCCAAAGTAGTTGGGAAAGGGCATGTTCACCACTGTGTTACATGGCCTTTCCTTTTAACAACACTCAGTAAACATTTGGGAACTGAGAAGACACATTTTTTTAAGCTTCTCAGGTGGAATTCTTTCCCATTCTTGCTTGATGTACAGCTTAAGTTGTTCAACAGTCCTGGGTTCTCCGTTGTGGTATTTTAGGCTTCATAATGCGCGACACATTTTTTATGGGAGACAGGTCTGGACTACAGGCAGGCCAGTCTAGTACCCGCACTCTTTTACTATGAAGCCACGTTGATGTAACACGTGGCTTGGCATTGTCTTGCTGAAATAAGCAGGGGCGTCCATGGTAACGTTGCTTGGATGGCAACATATGTTGCTCCAAAACCTGTATGTACCTTTCAGCATTAATGGTGCCTTCACAGATGTGTAAGTTACCCATGTCTTGGGCACTAATACACCCCCATGTGGTGATATCCTTTGCACACTGATGTCGCTTGTTGATGCAGTACAGCCTGAGGGATCGAAGGTCACGGGCTTAGCTGCTTACGTGCAGTGATTTCTCCA
Source organism: Nerophis lumbriciformis (assembly GCF_033978685.3). Classification (NCBI taxonomy): domain Eukaryota; kingdom Metazoa; phylum Chordata; class Actinopteri; order Syngnathiformes; family Syngnathidae; genus Nerophis; species Nerophis lumbriciformis. Next base: position 23,202,553 of record NC_084574.2, read on the forward strand.
GATTCTCTGAACCCTTTGATGATATTACGGACCGTAGATGGTGAAATCCCTAATTTCCTTGCAATAGCTGGTTGAGAAAGGTTTTTCTTAAACTGTTCAACAATTTGCTCACACATTTGTTGACAAAGTGGTGACCTTCGCCCCATCCTTGTTTGTGAATGACTGAGCATTTCATGGAATCTACTTTTATACCCAATCATGGCACCCACCTGTTCCCAATTATAGCCTGTTCACCTGTGGGATGTTCCAAATAAGTGTTTGATGAGCATTCCTCACCTTTATCAGTATTTATTGCCACCTTTCCCAACTTCTTTGTCACGTGTTGCTGGCATCAAATTCTAAAGTTAATGATTATTTGCAAAAAAAAAATGTTTATCAGTTTGAACCACAAATATGTTGTCTTTGTAGCATATTCAACTGAATATGGGTTGAAAAGGATTTGCAAATCATTGTATTCCGTTTATATTTACATCTAACACAATTTCCCAACTCATATGGAAACGGGGTTTGTACAACCTCAAGGGCATTTGACTGGAATTCCGCTTTGACGCCTCTTATATATACAATATATCTAACATTTGAAGAGCCTTGCTTTCAGAACATAATCCATCTTGTGTATACAATGTGTGTGTACGTGCGTAATATTCCTGACCTTTTGCCAAATACCAGCTAAAACGCAGTCATCAATTTAACCTTGTAAAACAAATAGATGAGGGGAACCAGAAATAGGATGAGCAATGAGCATGAGATAGCACTTGAGTGCATGAAAATGTTCAACTACTAGTTGGCACTAGGAACGTCCTGATCAACATATCTGGCCTCCGATCCCGATTTTCTCATGCACAATGTAAATTCGAAAATGTGGAAGTTTTCAGCACTACTGTGAAATCTGTCTGATTTTAATCAATCCAAGTCATCAGAATCAGGTAATACTTAGCGTATTTTTTTAACCATAGGGCACACCGGATTAAAAGGCGCACTGCCAATGAACGGGTCTATTCAGGTCTTTTTTCATACACAAGGCGCACCGGATTATAAGGCGCATTAAAGGAGTCATATTATGATTTTTTTCTAAATGTAAAACACTTCCTTGTGGTCTACATAACATGTAATGGTGGTTCTTTGGTCAAAATGTTGCATATATGATGTTTTACAGATCATCTTCAAGCCGCTTTCTGACAGTCGCTTCAGGATGCGCCGTTTTGTGGGCGGTCTTATTTACGTGGCTCACCTTCGGCAGCGTCTTCTCCCCGTCATCTTTGTTGTAGCGGTGTAGTGTGCAAGGACGGGAGTGGAAGAAGTGTCAAAAGATGGAGCTAACTGTTTTAATGACATTCAGACTTTACTTCAATCAATAACGGAGCAGCATCTCCTCATCCGTGGCTCACTAGTGAAACAACAACGCCGAAAAATCGTCCAACCGGAACCCTCTAATAACTAGTTCCATGGGTGAATAATGTAAACTCACTACAGTTTTTAGCGCTTTCATAGTGAGTCTACTGACAGATATAAGAAGAACTTTACGCTACTTTATCTTAGAGATGGCTACAGTGGAAGACGAATGTCACATAAGAAAGTAGAGAAAAAGAAGAAGCTTATGACTATGGCAGTGTCGTCACGGACTACAAAGGCGGAAGCGCGCTCATTTTCAGGACTTATGCAGATCCCAAATACACATCAGCAGGTACCAGAAGGTAAGAAAAGTTGGTTTTGCATAATATTGCGAAACAAAACGCCAGATAATATGTCTGCTAATAGGAGACATTTTGCGGTCCTTATACACACACCATAATAATACTCGTATGTTTAATGCGCCGACAATCCATCAAGCGGTGCGGCTTCATAGCTTACCGAAGTCGTACTAAACACATTTTGACAGATTATGTCAAAATGTTCTCTTTTCTCAATGGAACATTTAAAGTTTTGGTGTCGTTTACTGGCGTCATCTTGCAGTTTACACGCATATCTAGTGGTTAGAGCGTGCGCCCTGAGATCGGTAGGTCGTGAGTTCAAACCCCGCCCAAGTCATACCAAAGACTATAAAAATGGGACCCATTACCTCCCTGCTTGGCACTCAGCATCAAGGGTTGGAATTGGGGGTTGAATCACCAAAAATGATTCCTGGGCGCGACCACTGCTGCTCCTCACTGCTCGCCTCACCTCCCAGGGGGTGATCAAGGGTGATGGGTCAAATGCAGAGAATAATTTCGCCACACCTAGTGTGTGTGTGACAATCAGTGTTGGGACTAACGCGTTACAAAGTAACGCGTTACTGTAACGCCGTTAGTTTCGGCGGTAACTAGTAATCTAACGAGTTATTTTTTATATTCAGTAACTCAGTTACCGTTACTACATGATGCGTTACTGCATTATTTTACGTTATTTTTTTATGTAGTATCGGCTAGAAACAGAAGATCTGAGTGTGTTTTATTGCAGCGCTGCGGTGTCGTCCTTCTGTGTCACAAGGAAAAGAAGAGGCGTGCAGAGAAGAGGCGTGCTTTGTGTGTGGGGGGAGGGGGGCTTCCAGACTGTAGTTGAGGGGCGCAGGGGAGACGTTCCTCCAGGGCTTTTGTACTTCGGGGCTAACAACCTCCACTTTACCCGGAAGTGGATCTTTACAGCTGAGGGTGAATGACGAGGCTGGCGGTTTGTTGCAACTTTGTGACTTTATTGGACGCAGCCATCCACCAAGCCAAAGCACCTGCACGCACTCACTGTCGCCGTTCCCTCACCTCTCTCGCCCACTCACTCACTGACGTCAGTCACCTCACATGCTGTCGGATCTTAAAGGGCCACACACACCCACATACGCTACTCTCATAACAACTAACAAGACATCATGCCAGAAGTCGAGTTTCTTAACATGGAGACATTCTCAATACTTTTCTTTTGTCGAGCACAAAGAAAATAACATTTTAGTTAAATGTAAGTTGTGTCTTGGATCAAATATCCTATCTACTTAAAGTTAAAGTTAAAGTACCATTATGTTGCAGCTATTTAAAATAGTTTTGTCAATTTGTTCTGGCCTGAAATAATTTGGCTCTTTAAAACATATCTTTGTCTTTGTGTGTTGTATGTAGACCACATTGCTTTCTGAGTTCAGTGATGCAAATGCATGTCTAGTTGATCAACAGATTGCATTATTCTACACTGCAATAACAGTACTGAAATGAAGGCTAAAAGGGCATTAATGGGAGCCTTAAAAAAAAAAAAAGGAGAAAAAAAAAGAAGTAATCAAATAGTTACTTTTCACAGTAACGCATTACTTTTTGGTGTAAGTAACTGAGTTACTTTTGAAATAAAGTAACTAGTAACTGTAACCAGTTACTGGTTTTCAGTAACTAACCCAACACTGGTGACAATCATTGGTACTTTAACTTTAACTTAAATATCTTATGTATGACTGCCATCTACTGGTCACACTTATTACAACATGTACCAAATAAAATTGATTCGAGGTCGATAAGCACAACCAGAATTATTCCGTACATTAGGCGCACCGGGCTATAAGGCGCACCGTCGAGTTTTGAGAAAATGATTTTACGTGCGCCTTATAGTCCGAAAAATACGGTATATTCTTGTCTTTATGAAGAAAAGGAATCTATACGTGTTAAACGTGCTTGTATTTTTTTTTAAACACCTTTAACATGCTAACAAAAAATGTATGTTTCATAAAAAGATAAGTATAAATTATGAAAATATATACATATATTAAATATAAATATTAGGGCTGTCAAAGTTAAAGCGATAATAACGCATTAACAATAAGTTATTGTAATGGCGATATTTCTTTTAAGGCGCAATTTACGTCTTTGGCCCTCAGCCCGTTCTGTAGATTGGGGAAATGTGTAATCAATCAATCAGTTACTGTTGAATCACAAGCTCGAAGATTTGACTTGGACATCTTTACTGTAACGCAATTGCTTATAATAACATCCCCCTCATTGCTATTAAAACATTTTATCATCTCCATCTTAGTGATAGATAACTTTGTCCTTTCTGTCTCTCCCCTGTGGTTGGCGACCCCTGCACTTCCTGCACTTTTGTATATACAAGCCCTGTTTCCATATGAGTTGGGAAATTGTGTTAGATGTAAATATAAACGGAATACAATGATTTGCAAATCATTTTTAACCCATATTCAGTTGAATATGCTACAAAGACAACATATTTGATGTTCAAACTGATAAACTTTTGTTTTTTGCAAATAATTATTAACTTTAGAATTTGATGCCAGCAACACGTGACAAAGAAGTTGGGAAAGGTGGCAATAAATACTGATAACGTTGAGGAATGCTCATCAAACACTTATGTGGAACATCCCATAGGTGAACAGGCAAATTGGGAACAGGTGGGTGCCATGGTTGGGTATAAAAGTAGATTCCATGAAATGCTCAGTCGTTCACAAACAAGGATGGGGCGAGGGTCACCACTTTGACAACAAATGCGTGAGCAAATTGTTGAACAGTTTAAGAAAAACCTTTCTCAACCAGCTATTGCAAGGAATTTAGGGATTTCACCATCTACGGTCCGTTCAGAGAATCTGTAGAATTCACTGCACGTAAGCAGCTAAGCCCGTGACCTTCGATCCCTCAGGCTGTACTGCATCAACAAGCGACATCAGTGTGTAAAGGATATCACCACATGGGCTCAGGAACACTTCAGAAACCCACTGTCAGTAACTACAGTTGGTCGCTACATCTGTAAGTGCAAGTTAAAACTCTCCTATGCAAGGCAAAAATCGTCTATCAACAACACCCAGAAACGCCATCGGCTTCGCTGGGCCTGAGCTCATCTAAGATGGACTGACACAAAGTGGAAAAGTGTTCTGTGGTCTGATGAGTCCACATTTCAAATTGTTTTTGGAAACTGTGGACGTTGTGTCCTCCGGACCAAAGAGGAAAAGAACCATCCGGATTGTTATAGGCGCAAAGTAGAAAAGCCAGCATCTGTGATGGTATGGGGGTGTATTAGTGCCCAAGACATGGGTAACTTACACATCTGTGAAGGCGCCATTAATGCTGAAAGGTACATACAGGTTTTGGAACAACATATGTTGCCATCCAAGCAACGTTACCATGGACGCCCCTGCTTATTTCAGCAAGACAATGCCAAGCCACATGTTACATCAACGTGGCTTCATAGTAAAAGAGTGCAGGTACTAGACTGGCCTTCCCTTAGTCCAGACCTGTCTCCCATAGAAAATGTGTGGCGCATTATGAAGCCTAAAATACCACAACGGAGACCCCCGGACTGTTGAACAACTTAAGCTGTACATCAAGCAAGAATGGGAAAGAATTCCACCTGAGAAGCTTAAAAAATGTGTCTCCTCAGTTCCCAAACGTTTACTGAGTGTTGTTAAAAGGAAAGGCCGTGTAACACAGTGGTAAAAATGCGCCTGTGCCAACTTTTTTGCAATGTGTTGCTGCCATTCAATTCCAAGTTAATGATTATTTGCAAAAAAAATAAGAGTATTGTTAAAAGGAAAGGCCATGTAACACAGTGGTGAACATGCCCTTTCCCAACTACTTTGGCACGTGTTGCAGCCATGAAATTCTAAGTTAATTATTATTTGCAAAAAACAAAATTAAGTTTATGAGTTTAACATCAAATATCTTGTCTTTGTAGTGCATTCAATTGAATATGGGTTGAAAAGGATTTGCAAATTGTTGTATTCCGTTTATATTTACATCCAACACAATTTCCCAACTTAAATGGAAACGGGGTTTGTACTAGAAACCAAAATGGAAATTGACAAGTTTAGTACGCTATTTATTTGTTGAGTGCTCCATCCGTGTACTGACAATGCACTATATTTGAACGTACTTCCGAGTGGTTATGGTTATGGTAATGACTTATGTGTTATTTGTTATGTTTGATATGTTACATTAAGGAACATCACGTACATTTGCACAATACCACATATCCAGAAAGGTGCCGGAAGACGCAAAACGTACCCCTTCTCTGGTGTCTTTTACTGATAATTCATTCGCACCGTAAGAGTTTGGACTCACTTATGCACTCAAAAGACTAAGTCTAAGTACGGAAATGTGCCAATTGAGACACAGCCAAAGTCTAAGTCATGAGCCCAAAAATGTGTGTCGGCCCGTCTGCAGACTTCTCGGAGTGAAAGTGCCAGCTCTTCTAAATGATGGCTTTCTAAAACGCTGCCATATGGAGACCAGGAAACATGCTGATGACCTATTATAACACACACCATGTCAGTGGGTAAATGATGTATAGATAGCCTTTTTGTTACTCAAGACTAAACATGAACTACTGCTGATTTCATAGAACACAAACGTGCATGACAGGAATGTGTTTAAGTACGACCAGATAGGTCGTATTGGAAGTCAAAACAACCCCTTAATGAGCGCATAATTAACCACACACACACGAGGCCGATGCAATCCATTAATCATGACGGCTGCTTTTTGGTCGCGCTGATTTCTGTTTCAGAGGGAAACCCTTGCAATATTCCACATAGTAATGATGATGAATGGAATAATTTTCACTGGTGGATAAAACAGCAGAGATAACGGGAAAATAAACACTTAAGAGTTCCTTCCTTTACTGTAATCAATTAGTCAAATGGGTTGTTTCATTTCACACCCAGAAGATGCAAAACTTTACTAAACACCCTATAATCATTATCGATTGGTTATTGATACTATAGACATATTTACAGTCGTGGTCAAAAGTTGACATACACTTGTAAAGAACATAATGTCATGGCTGTCTTGAGTTTCCAATCATTTCTACAACTCTTATTTTTTTTGTGAAAGAGTGATTTTGATGCACAAAATATTCATTAAGTTAGGTTCTTTTATGAATTTATTATAGGTCTACTGAAAATGTGAGCAAATCTGCTGGGTCAAAAGTATACATACAGCAATGTTAATATTTGGTTACATGTCCCTTGGCAAGTTTCACTGCAATAAGGCACTTTTGGTAGCCATCCACAAGCTTCTGCTTGAAATTTTGACCACTCCTCTTGACACAATTGGTGCAGTTCAGCTAAATGTGTTAGTTTTCTGACGTGGACTTCTTTCTTCAGCATTGTCCACACATTCAAGTCAGGACTTGGGGAGGGCCATTCTAAAACCTTAATTCTAGCCTGATTTAGCCATTTTGACGTGTGTTTGGGGTCATTGTCCTGTTGGAACACCCAACTGCGCCCAAGACCCAACCTTGATGATTTTAGGTTGTCCTGAAGAATTTGGAGGTAATCCTCCTTTGTCATTGTCCCATTTACTCTCTGTAAAGCACCAGTTCCATTGGCACCAAAACAGGCCCAGAGCATAATACTACCACCACCATGCTTGACGGTAGGTGTGGTGATCCTGGGATTAAAGGCCTCACCTTTTCTCCTCCACACATATTGCTCGGTATTGTGGCCAAACAGCAACATTTTTGTTTCATCTAACAACAGACCTTTCCTGCAGAAGGTCTTATATTTGTCCATTTGATGTCCAAATTCACCCAGCAGATTATGCTACTCTGCACCAAAATACTTGTATATAACATCTTCTTCTACCCCCTTTTTGATGCTCAATTACTTCCAAATTTCTCAACCAAACCAGAACTTCCATTTTTTTTTTTTAAGCATTCCAAAATATTCCCCACATCTGTGACTGAATTGTTATTGAAAAAAAGAATGGACAACTTTTTAAACTACTGATGTTATTGACTTATTGTGTAAATTTAAGTCTGTGTCCAGTATTACTCCTATATTCCTAAATGATTGTTCGGCTTCAGAGAGAGGGTGTCAGGGCGACGGATACAATTTTCTCTTTGCTTATGTTGGTCACAGACAATGATTTCAGTTTTGTCTGAGATTAGCTAAAAAAAGTAGTGAAGTGAATTATATTTATATAGCGCTTTTTCTCTAGTGACTCAAAGCACTTTACATAGTGAAACCCAATATCTAAGTTACATTTAAACCAGTGTGGGTGGCACTCATGAGAGCAGGTGGGTAAAGTGTCTTGCCCAAGGACACAACAGCAGTGACTAGGATGGCAGAAGCGGGGATCGAACCTGCAACCCTCAAGTTGCTGGCACAGCCGATCTACCAACCGAGCTATACCACTATAAGTAGTTTTGCATCTGTTCCATGCAGTGACAAAGTAAATTAAAGCTGCAAGCAGCGATGGACGGGACCGACTTTGACGGCAGATAAAATCCAAACCGGAGCAGTAATTAAAACTCTTTGGTCAACTTTTAATCAGAAGGGTTCAATCTCTCTCCTGTGTTAGTTTGAAGCCAACACGACAAACGTGCTCAGAGGGGATAATGTTTGAAAAAAGGTGACCGGTTTTTACAAAACTTTTGTTTTGAAGGGGGAATTGCAAACTTCCTGTTGATTTTTGCTGGGGGTTGTCAATAAATGAAATGTAGGTTTAAGTGAGACCTACATGGAGGTTTTTGTTTCATGTCTCTAAAACATTCCTACTGGAAGTTACAAGCAGTTTTGTCTGAGTTTTCTTCCTAGGAGCAGTTGTGTCTGTGTTTTCTTCCTAGGGGGCGCTAGAGCACAATTTTGAGTTTTGGGGTTGTTGTTTTTTTATTAGATCTCAATTTTTGCCAGTCCTGATGTGTGTGTCCAGTTTGGTGAGTTTTGAAGCATGTTAAGGGGGTCAAATTACAGCTCAAAGAGGCAAAAGTGACTGTTTTTAGTAAACTTTTGTTTTGAAGGGGGAATTGCCAACTTCCTGTTTATTTTTGCTGAAGGATGTCAACGTATGAAATCTAGGTCTAAATCAGACCTACATAGAGGTTTTTGTTTCATGTCTCTACTACATTTCTACCGGAAGTTACAAGCAGTTTTGTCTGTGTAGAGGGCGCTAGAGCGCAATTTTGAGTTTTGGGGTTTGGTTTTTTATTAGATGGCAATTTTCGCCAGTCCTGATGTGTGTGTCAAATATGGTGAGTTTTGAAGCATGTTAAGGGGGTCAAATTACAGCTCAAAGAGGCGGCGGAATAATAATAATAAAACCTTACAAATACAATAGGGTCCTCTGTCCCAAAGGGACATTGTGGTCCCTAATTAACAAGCCAACATTAACCTGTAGATCTGAGTAACATCTGCAGAGTTGTGGTAAGACACATAGTAGCTGCGTGATAGCTGGCCTAATGGCAGCATGTACCGTATTTTCTGGACCATAGGGCACGTCGGATTATAGCGCACTGCCGATGAGCGGGTCTAGTCAGGTCTTTTTTAATACAAAAGGCACACCGGATTATAAAGCGCATTAAATGAGTCATATTATGATTTTTTTCAAAATGTAAAACACTTCCTTGTGGTCTACATAACATGTAATGGTGGTTCTTTGGTCAAAATGTTGCATAGATTGTGTTTTACAGATCATCTTCAAGCCGCTTTCTGACACTCGCTTAAGGGTGCGCCGTTTTGTGGGCGGTCTTATTTACGTGGCTCACCTTCGACAGCGTCTTCTCCCCGTCATCTTTGTTGTAGCGGTGTAGCGTGCAAGGACGGGAGTGGAAGAAGTGTCAAAAGATGGAGCTAACTGTTTTAATGACATTCAGACTTTACTTCAATCAATAACAGAGCAGCATCTCCTCATCCGGGGCTCACTAATGCAATAACAACACCGGAAATGTGTCCCGTGTAAAACCGTCCCACCGGAACTCTCTAATAACTAAAGTTCCTTTGGTGAATTATGTAAACTCACTACACCGGTATTTTTTAGCGCTTCCATAGCGAGATATAAGTTAGAACTTTACACTACTTTAGATCAGGAATGGCAACAGTGGAGGACGAATGTCCCATAACAAGAAGATAGAGAAAAAGAAGAAGCTTATCGACTACGGACATACGCACATTTTCAGGACTTATGCAGATCTCAAATACACATCAGCACATACCAGAAGGTAAGAAAAGTTGGTTTTCGATATTATTGCGAAACAAAACGCCAGATAATGTCCTTATACACACACCATAGTAATACTTATATCTCTGACTACGGTAGCCGTAATGGGCCGACAATCCATCAAGCGGTGCGGCTTCAAAGTCATACTAAATCATTTTGACAGATTTTTGAGTGCCGTGTGTAATGTTCTTTATTTTCAATGGAACATTTTGTTACGGCTCAGACTCCTGCCGCCTCTCATTCATATGTGCACGCCTCTGGACACGCCCACGGGCGTTCCCCTCCTGCCGCGGCCCCGCCTCCGCGCAGCTGCAGGCCATCTGAAATCAACACACCTGACGCTGATGAAGACTCCACTCCCTTCATAAGCCAGCGCGTCCTGCGTTCCAATGCCAGAACGTAGCTACCTGTCTCAGTACTGTAAGCCTACACGTCTCCAGCTCTCTCCCTATGTGCATTCGCTCTCTCTGTGTTTCCCCTCTGTGTTTCCCCTCTTCTGTGCTCATCTTCTTGTGTCCTGTGTCGTCATCCCCCATTTCCTGTTTTTGAGTTGTGTGTCTCGTCTCCCTGGATCCCCTCTGGACTCCCTGCTACCCTCCTGGATCTCAACCTCACGCCTGGACACGGACTTTGACGCCTCACTGCTGCCTTTGACCTCTCGCTTGCCCACGGAGTTCCGAGCTTGTCTTGCCCTCCCTGGACTTCCGCCTCTCGCTCAACAGGCACCTTCAACAACTCCTGGTAACACTCAGTTAAACACAACACACCATACTAATTTGGATTATTACACACTCCACTTCCTTGTGTTTAATAAACACGTCTCAAACTATCGACGCCCCTGTCTCAGTGCCGTCTCGTTCTCCATAGTACTGTGACACATTTAAAGTTTTGGTGTTGTTTACTGGCGTCATATTGCAGTCTACATGTATCTCTTATGTGTGACTACCATCTACTGGTCACACTTATCATTACACCATGTACCAAATAAAATTGCTTCGAGGTCAGTAAGCACAACCAGAATTATTCCGCACATTAGACGCTAGTTATACTGAGTACATCAGAGTCTAACAGTACCATACAGCTAACATGCAGGCTGTTTTTGTTTAAATATATAGAGTAAAACGTGTTGAATATTTTTAGCATTTTTACGAAATGAAAAATATCAAAATGGACCCTGAATCATTTGGGGTTTCAGTATGTGGGCCTCAGTTGACAAAGTTTGGGGGGGGGAGGGGGTTGAGAATCCTATATGAATGCCAAACATTTTTACAGCATATCTCTGTGTCGCCGTCAGAGTTTAGCCCCAGAGGTTTGTTTGGACACTTTTGTCAACAACCGTGTGAAAGATGTGTCGTATCCTCGCGCGGGTTGAACCATCGTCTTGTCTTTCCCATCACTCAAATTTCAGCATGTCAGTTTGACTTGATCATTTTGCAAAGAGCTAATCCCTCAGATTAAGTGTCCTTTTAGTCCCACCGGTTGGAGCTGCCTGTCTGGTGGGAAAAGGACGTCATGGTCACATGGGAAGACCCTGAGGAGAGCACTTTGACTCAAATGTCCTGCTAGAAACACGACCCTGTACTAAAATGAGGACAAGTAGCATGAGAATGGACAATCTCATTCAATCCGGACAAAATAAATGGATTATGTTTCTGACTTCAACGGTATTACAGAAAGGAACAAATATGTTTCATTTTCCTATTGTGACACACTGGAGTCTCTATTGTAGTCAAATAGAAATTGTAGGCAGTGTTACCAATTTTGTGGTTGTATTGAGCAAGCATCGAGAACCCTCGGGAGACATTTTTTTTGTCTCCAAAAATCCTAGCGACAGATCTAACAACTTTTTCTGGGGTTTCTGGAGTCTTTTGAAGACTGATTGAATTGCTACATATTGATCACACGTCAAAGTTACACCCCTTAAGGTCACACATTGCCATAAATGGCCAAGACCTACACTTGGATCACTCTGCTCCGTATAAAAGTTGGTCATAAATCATCATTGTCAGCCAGTAGTGTGCTGTGAACCAATTCATTTGTCACTTCCTGATGTCTGCCCATGATCTCATAAAGATGACTGGAAAAGTTCCCCAAAGTTGCAGTCTGTCCAATCATTTTGATCCGTCTCCAAATTTGCCATACTTTCATTGATGTGAAAGCACGTTTCGAAAAACATTAATGAACTAGATGAGGTGTGAATGCTCCAGTGCTGAAGTTAAACTGAAATGCTGTCAGAATGTAGTATGAATTAGGGCTGCAACTAACGATTAATTTGATAACCGATTAATCTGTCGATTATTACTTCGATTAATCGATTAATAATCGGATAAAAGAGTATATTTCTATCCTTTCCAGTATTTTATTGGGAAAAAACAGCATACTGGTGCCATGTTCTTTCAACTTGCCAAATAAAACAAGGAAAATGTTACAAAAATGCACACTTTTGACTCCCCTGCTATAGATAATAACAAATTAAATCGATAAATCTATGGATCAAAAGCAGAGCCTGACGACGCATGCGCGTTTAACACAACTCTCTCGCTCTCTCTGTCCCTCCCCCTCCCTCACGAATGCTGCTGCGCGCACAACTTGTTGTGTTTTTAACCTTCTTAACCCTGAACGTACATTGAAAATACACGCAACCCTAACTCAAAATGCCGGACATTCGAGGCATTTAAGAAACACCGCCCGACAGCCCCGCAAAAGAGGACATGTCCGGTGAAAAGAGGACGTATGGTCAGGACCGAACTCGGTCGCTGCTAGCATGCTATCACCGGACATGTCCTCTTTTGCTAGCATGCTAGCAGCTAACGGACTACGATAGACGGACCATACGTCCTCTTTTCACCGGACATGTCCTCTTTTGCGGGGCTGTCCGGGCGGAGTTTCTTAAATGCCTCAAATGTCCGGCATTTTGGGTATTGTTTACACAACGTGCAGTACGCTACTTAATATGTCCGTGCGGAAACTCGTTCGGCACACCTCCGCACCAAAACGAAACCCCCGTACCGAAACGGTTTGATACAAATACACGTACCGTTACAACCCTATTATTTTGATTATTGTTTCTCAGCTGTTTGGAAATGTCGCAGTTTATAAATAATAGTAAAAAAATAAATAAATAAAAACATAGCCTCTGCGCATGCGCAAAGCATAGATCCAACGAATCGATGACTAAATTAATCGCCAACTATTTTTATAATCGATTGTAATCGATTTAATCGATTAGTTGTTGCAGCCCTAGTATGAATGTAAGAATAGTTTGAGTGGTTTGAATGTTGAAGAGTTTGAATTTCCCTGCGATGAGGTGGCGACTTGTCCTGGGTGTGCCCAGCCTTCCGCCCGAATGCAGCTGAGATAGACTCCAAGCTCCAGCTCCAGCACACTCTAACCCCAAGAGGGACAAGCGGTGGAGAATGGATGGATGGATGGAGTTTGAATTTCCAGGAAAACCGGAATTTGGTTTGGAACCTGGGAAAATGCATTAATTATACAATAGAGAAGATGATTTAATTAATTACCATATTTTCCGCACTATAAGGCGCACCTAAAAACTTCCAATTTTCTCGGTGCACCTTATATATGGACCAATATTGAGCCACAACAGGTATCGCAACCCCAGCCTCTACTGTAGCGTCTATTCTATGCGCCTTATAATGCGGTGCGCCTTATAATGCGGTGCACCTTATATATGAACAAAGTTTTAAAATAGGCCATTCATTGAAGGTGCGCCTTATAATCCGGTGCGCCTTATAGTGCGGAAAATACGGTATGTTTTTATTATTGAATTTTAAAATAATTAATTACATTAGTGCAAAATAAAACAAACCTCTTTATTCACAACAGGAAAATAAAAATGTACATGTTTGATAGAAAAAAATGCCTATGGATATTCTCACTCAACCAGATTATTGTATTTTCAGGGAATTGAATCGATCACAAGTGGACAGTTCAGTTGTCAGGGGTGCCCGAACTTTTTGTCTCTAGAGGCCAAAGTGAAGGTGCCAGCAATTAGATTAGGAAAAAAGCTTTGATTTATATTCTGTTGCTTCGTTTATTCGTTTAATGACTAATTAAAATGTATAACATACATACCGCATGAAGTGTTCGGAACTTGAAATATACGCAAACATAGTTTCCACAGGGTCGCTGCAATAGACGGTGATGTTTGGGTGCTGTGGTCTGTGTGGCGGCAAGCAGCAGAGAGTTTTTGTTTTGCTTTTATTTATGCACACATTTTCAAAATGCAATTTCAATGTTGATGAAGTGCATTTATTTCAAAAAATAATGGAGATTATGGTTTTTGATTGTTGATTGATTGAGACTTTTATTAGTAGGTTGCACAGTGAAGTACATATTCCGTACAATTGACCACTAAATTGTAACACCCGAATAAGTTTTTCAACTTGTTTAAGTCGGGGTCCACTTAAATTGATTCATGATACAGATATATACTATCATATATACTATCATCTTAATACAGTCATCACACAAGATAATCATCATGGTGTATACATTGAATTATTTATATTATTTACAATTCGGGGTGTGGAGGGGGGGATTAGGTTTGGTTGTTATCATCAGTCATCAACAATTGAGAACAGAGAAATGGATATTGAAACAGTGTAGGTCTGACTTGGTAGGATATGTACAGCAAGTAGTGGACATAGAGAGAGAGAGAGAGAGAGATCAGAAGGCATAAGAAAAGTATCTACATTTGATTGTTTACATTTGATTATTAACAATCCGGGGAGGTTGTTAGTTTAGGGTTGAAGTTGCCTGGAGATGTACTTTTATTGCGGTTTTGAAGGAGGATAGAGATGTCCTTTCTTTTATACCTGTTGGGAGCACATTCTACATTGATGTGGCATAGAAAGAGAATGAGTTAAGACCTTTGTTAGATCGGAATCTGGGTTTAACGTAGTTAGTAGAGCTCCCCCTGGTGTTGTGGTTATGGTGGTCATTTACGTTAAGGAAGTAGTTTGACATGTACTTCGGTATCAGGGAGGTGTAGCGGATTTTATAGACTAGGCAAGCAGTAAAATATAAAGTGTGCTATAACGTGTGTTTTATCTGATTACTCGATTAATCGGACAAATTAATTGATAGCTGCAGCCCCACAATGGCCAAAGGACCAAACAATGATTTTTATATAGCACCATGAATATAAACAATTTAAAAAAAACATGTATTCATATTAGTGCTGTCAAACGATTACATTTTTTATCAAACTAATATAATACTAATTAAACTTGTATTTTTTGATTAATCATGATTAATGGCATTAAATGACTTGCTTACATATATTAAAATAGGTTTTAAAAAAGACCTCAATATTTTTGACGCATTGTCAGAATGTCATAGAATGCATGTTATTATTTTTGCTCAAAATGTGCTAATAGTTTTATCTAAAGTTCATTTAGGGTGTATTTTGAAGTGAAATTTACCAGTAACCACACCAGTCGGAATCTCCTCACTCATCTTTGCGCTGATGAATGCATCGACCTGATCACTGACCGTATAACAAACGGTGACGTCCATCCGCGTTTAAGGACCCTGCAAAAAATGTTCTATAGAATCTCTATAGAAATATATAGAACGCTATAGAATTTCGTCGGAATTTCTTTAGAACTGAAGATTCTATAGAATATGTATTCAAAATTCTATAGAAATTCTATAGACATCAGCTTCATGTGCTGGAAGGTCTTTTCACTGTTCTATAGAGCTGGGAATTCTATAGAATATCCTATAGAAATTCTATAGACATTACATTATCTGATGAAAAGTCCATAGATTGTTCTATAGAACTGGGCATTCTATAGAATGTCTAACAGAAATTCTATAGACATTACTTTATCTGCTGAAAGGTCTATAGATTGTTCTATAGAACTGGGCATTCTATAGAATGTCTAACAGAAATTCTATAGACATTATGCTTTATCTGCTGAAAGTTCTATAGATTGTTCCATGGAATAAAATTCTATAAAATGGCAGCAGCGCTATCACCATAGCATTGATTAATCTCATTAAGTTGATTCACCAGACTTGAGCTTGTTTTTTGAACAATGCAGGATGTCTCCCTCAATTATGAAAATGTTAATTTTGTATCATTCAAAATTGTGAGGTGTCATTTCAAGGCGGACACCCAGAACTTCGGCAGACTTTATTTTTAAAAGTATATTTATTCCAATAAATCAATTTATTTTTATTTTTAGAGTTTTTGAGTTATCTATAAGTAAAAAGTGTGAATATTTTCGTAACTTACTTTTTTATGTGATAAAATTAATTTTATTGGACTTCCAACATAAATTGATTTAGCAAAACTCAGTTCAAAGGTTTAAATCAGACCTAAAACGTCAGGACCCGCCCACGTACCTGCATGCAGCTGTGGAACAAGCCCAGACACGTTTCTTCACGGAGCCCAATAGGAAAACACTTTACCGAACTCATGTAAGTAACAATTTATATTGTTAAAAGTCAGTATTTGCCAGGATTTAAATGTATACATTTTCAAAAGCATGGTTCAATGTTATATTTAGTTTACTACTTTTCCCGCCGTAACATTACAACACCCACCCCCCCAAACACGATAGATAGAACTGCTCTCGTTTTGTTATAAAATAACAAAACTGTTTTAAGGCTGCAATCACAACCAAATTCATGTATAGTTGGTAATAATCGCGTTGTATTAATGTTTCTCATATCCGACACTAATAAGTGCGAATATGTTTCAAATCAACTTTTTTTTTTAAATTATTTATTTTTCCCCTTCGCACTTGCCGTAGTTGCAAAGCAGATTTCGCGGGCAGTTTGAGTTGGTGATGGCGGCCACAACGTCCATGTTGACTTCACTCGCTCTTTCTAAGCTGCCCAAGTCACGTCGGAGTTCATTGACGGTAACTTTGTTGGCTTAAACATCACATTTAGGTTTAGGGTCTTCTAGGCGCGATGCGAGACGTCACAAGCGGGCTAACGTTGAGCCAAACAGCAGCTTCGAGGCACGGGCGGAAATGGTGAGCTAGCAAAACTAGCCTCATTTATTATTATTAGTATTATTATTATCATCCCTCCATTGTTTGTAACGTCAGGCTTGTGTGATCACACAGAGAAGGAGTTTGGCCCCCAGTCAGGTCGCCAAACGGAAGCAAGGGGAGGATGATCATCGAGACGAAATATAGTATATTAACCACGCGGTTCTCGAGAGAAGATGAATGGAGAAAATTGGGACAGTGATGAAGAAGTCCAAGTTCCATGGCCACTCAACAAAGCAGGAGGAAGGAAGCAGTCACAAACCAAATACGTGGCAAGAATTCTGAGATTTGGTGGTAATTAATAAACAGTTGAAAACTTTTCAATTCAATTCAGTAAATAGTATACGTTTTACCAGAAGTACATATAAATATAGATATATTTAATATAGATATATTTAATGTACTTCTGATTTTACACCTTGAACTTTCGACTTTGTTTATGTAAAGTTAAATTTAATTAATATAATTTTTTTTCTTCCATGATTGATAGTAATTTCTCATCAGTGCAGCCCTGGTATACTGAATGTTTCAATCTGCAATGCTGAGGTGATTGTCATGATAGTACAGACTTAACCTTGACAATTTTTTAATATGGCTGTAAGCCTGTAAATAAGAGAAAGTAAGGTGAAATTTGTTTCTCGCTGAGGTGAATTTCTGAATCATCAGAACTGTAGGTATACCAAAGTAATTTAGTGATAACAATCTGCTGCTGAAATGTATGACTAACTGTACAGTTTAATTTAGCTTAATGTGGCACATATTTGTTTTTACACAGAAGACACACGTGAACTGACGCCATATTTGAAAGCCGCTCAGGATGGCAAGGATGTACCCCTTACTGGTGATTTGGAATATGGCAGAGGCAAGAGAAACAAACAGCCAAAGTCTTGGTCATCAGACAGTGAGAGCAAGGATGAAAGTGTTGAGGAGACTCTATCTGACAGACAGCAGGTACTTTTATTTCAGTGGTGTTGTCGCGATATGACCGAAATAGTGTTGAAAGCGACGTTAAACGTTAATTCACTCACTCACTATTTCAGTGGTGTTTCAACTGTGTGAGGTTTTGTAGGATTCAATCCCATACTTTTGAAGTACCTTGTCAGTTTTTCTTTATCATAAAAGTTAATCAAATCATGTTTCATTGTAGGCTTTAAAGTTATTGAATATTTTGATTCAATTCGACCAACTCAGACAGAATAATATTCAAGACAAATTGAGGTGTTGACAGACTTTCTGCATGTACTCGAAAATCTATCATTTCTGCAAACATATTTCTTCACTTCAATGGCATATAAAAGAACTGAACACGTTTTCTTGTTAATCTTGATTTTTCAGAAGAAAAAGAGGAAAGTAATCCGTACAGCTGTGGGATATGATGCTCGGGCACAATTGAAGGCCCAACTTGCTGCTGTGAGTACATGAATAGAATAGAATAGGATTTTATTGGTTAATCAAAGCACCCTCTCGAGGCAAACAATCACAAGTGCCTAGCATTCATTTGAAATCGAGGACGTAAAAATTGCATCCCTGGCAACTGGTTTAAAACACAAGTTTATACTTTTACTTATATGAAAATAACACTACAAATACCTGATGAACAGTGCCTCCTGTGTGAATGGCTTACTGCTACATGTACATGTAGCATATTCAAATTAATGTGCCTACAAGGTTGCTTATACATGTAAAACTTATATGGTGCTGTCAGGGCCGTATCCAGGACAAATTGCTTCCGGAAAACATATGAGCGCCCAAATTAATCATAATACAAATTATTTCATTTGATTTACTATTTTGACATTTTCAGCTGGGAAGAACTTCACCGAAAGATACATGTACAGAAATGGAATCCCTGAAGAAGGAAGTCCTCCAGTTGAGAGAGGAAAACAAATCCCTTCGAGATGCATTGAGGGTTGTTGAAGGTAGGTTTTCTTATTCTAGAAGTATGTTATTGTAATTATCATAGGTTGATGGAAAATATGCTTACATGTCGATGTATGAAATAACTTTCTTATTACTGTATTTTCATCTAACTTTGGCCTACGGGTATTGTCGTCATGTACGGCTGTCCATCCGTCACCGCAATATTTACAGAATCGTTTCATGTACGGAAACCAAACTTGTTACATCTATTTATCTTAGTGTAACAAGAAGCCTATCGAAAATGAGTCGTCTCGGACAATATTTTCCAGAGTTATGCCCCTTTTTTCCAATAAAAATCCATTTATGATTTGGGATAATTTCAGAACTGTTGCATATACAACATCCTAAGTTGTGATGTCCTCCCCTCTAAATAAGGGGAGGACATATGGTACTTGTTTGTTTGTCTGTCTGTCCGTCCGTTTTTGTGTGTTTCTCTTATATTAGCAAGAGTTACGTCCCTTCCTTCTTGATATTTTGTCTCAGCTGGATATCTGATTAATACTTGACCGACAAATATTAAATCTTCGCGTGGTCAGGATGAATTAATATATATGGTTATATATATTTTTCATCTTTGATTGCTTCCTTACCATGTTTCCCTTGACTTGAACAAGATTCCTATCAAAATACCCTTACATTATGATAGCTGGGGTTAGAGCCGAGCGGTTTGGATATCGCCAGCTTCATGTTATTAATGTATTTTTTTTTTATTGTGTCTGCATCACAATGTACTTTTTTCTATTAAAGGACTTCCTGGCCTGCTAATGAAGATGGACGACTTATCACGTCAGGCAACAATACTATCAGCTCGACGTCCTGCTGTCGCTCTGCCAGAGAGGAGCTGGCCAACAGCAGCTTGACAGGAAAAAAATCCAATGCTTTTAAGGATAAGCATGAGAAACCAAAACTGGATGACAAGAAAGTGTCTGCTATTATTGGTGAGTATAAGTTAAATCAATCTGATTAAAACCATATCCACATCAGGGAAGTGGATCTGACCCTTTTCCTATCTCCAAGTCGTTCCGTGATCGTTTGGCATGAAGTATAGATATCCATAGCTTCCAGTCTGCTTGGTCCATGAATTGACTGCGAGATGTTCGTTTTGACAGATTTATAGGCATGGGTGGTCACATTAGCTTTGATCTCGTCGGAAACCAACATCAAGTGACAAAGCAAAAACCGCAGCGCACGGATATCTACACCTTTTTCTCGTTTGATATCTTATATCGGCATTCTCCGCCTTACTATTTAACAACTAGCGTCGGGAATTTCCGTGAGTTCTGCTGCAAGTTGAGAAGTGAACGACTTTTAGATAGGGAATGTGTCAGATCCCCTTCCCGATGTGGATATGGTTTCAATCAGATTGAAGTTAAATATTTTTATTAGAATTCTATTAATGCACTTTCGTGATTGTTCGAACGCCATTGGGGACACCCATCAAGTACACAACAAGATTCACAAGAAAGTGAAATCCTGAAAATAATTTGAAAAATATTTCACACGCTGAATGGATTTTCTATATAGCTAATGAATAGTGTACATGCACTGTCAGAATTTGATACAGATTTGTTGCAGTTCGTAAAGCCTGGCATGATTGCACCACATATGATTTTGTGTGCGTCAAGCAGTGCAAGTGCCTTACAGCATAGAAACGCGTGATATGCAATGTATGCAGTGTGTTGACTATCCATTGCATTGATTAAATGATAGACATCACTCTCTTTATCGAGCTGAAAAATGCCATAGTGTAACTCATTGCATGACAGCTAGTGTCTTGGTGTCTGCAGACACTAATTCTGGTATATTTTATTGATCTTTCAGATTTTGTGAAGAAGCTCCATCCCTCAAGTGAAGCAAATGTGATAAAGAAAATCATTGGAGTGAAACTGAACATTGCGCAGAAAATGGGAAAAAAAGAAGGCCTCAGAAACAAATTCTGCTGGACGTCTAGCCGTCTCTAACAGTCGGGGAAGCGCGGTGATCATGTTGATTTATGCTGCTGACATTTATTTATTACGTCAAGATTTGAGTTACATGTATATAATAAATACAAGTCAACATTCATTCAACTGCAATATTTGTCTTTCTCCATTGCCAGTGTTAGACCACAGATTTTGTAGAATGCCTGCCCAATCATTTCTACATCATTCTGAACCGTATTCCACAGAAAGCCATTCCATAGGAGCCTGTTCTATAGAACTACTCTTTAGAACTTTCTTCTATAGCACTATTCTTTAGAGGAGATCTATAGAACCATTCTTTAGAACCCTGTTCTATAGAACCATTCTTTAGAACCCTGTTCTATAGAACCATTCTTTAGAACCCTGTTCTATAGAACCATTCTTTAGAACCCTGTTCTATAGAACCATTCTTTAGAACCCTGTTCTATAGAACCATTCTTTAGAACCATGTTCTATAGAACCATTCTTTAGAATCCTGTTCTATAGAACTTCGGTCCTAAAGTTCATTAGAAATTCTATAGAGATATTCTTTAGAAATTCTATAGAACTTCGGTCCTAAAGTTCATTAGAAATTCTATAGAGATATTCTTTAGAAATTCTATAGAACATTTTTTGCAGGGGAGCATTTGCAGACCAAATACATTTAGAGATTTTTCTGTGTTTACGCATGATTAAAGCGATATTTTTTTGTGACTAATTACACAAGGTACTGTATTAAATTTGACGGTCTTTAATTATATTAATGTTGTCACCTGTTGGAGTCTCCTTACTCCTTTTTGCACTTGTATATAGTATGCTAATCGCACCTGATCACTGGTTGTATGACAACCCGCGCGGCCTTTCAGGTAAGCAACCAAGGTTAAGGTAAAGACGCATTTGCAGTATAAATACATTGCATGATTAATCTGCATTTACACATGTGTTTTGTGACTCTCCATGTTTTAATGCATTAATCACTCACAAAGCAGACGTTGGCTTCTGATTCGCCAGCCTTCGATTGGAATGGTGGGCAATACTGATGGTCCATACCAGACTGATACTTTTTACTTGAAATGTCCTGATCATTGAATATTTTCATCACAAGTTCAAAGTAACAAAAAAAAATAACTAAACACAAATATGAATAAATTGTTGTATAAAGAGTCATTATACCAAAGTTTATGTTTTTTCAAACTTTTCATATTAGTGAAAATGCAATAAAGACACAATCAACCCTTCTTTAGTCATGCAGACCAGATTAGTACAAGTCCAGATAAAAAGAAAACATTGTGCCCAAACCTCATGAATCTGGACTAGATTTGTATAAATGTTTCAAAAGTCACAAACCGTGTTTTTTTTTTATCTTCATGCCATGACCTATCAAATACAGGTCTGACTTATTCTTGTTTCCTTATTGTCTGCATTTATTTCTGTTCACTTTCTGTCTGGTTGCACCATTCTGGCCTGGACATTGTTTCCCTCACCTGTCGCTGACTGGCAACCTGAACACACCAGTTAGTGGTTGCCAATCAGCCGGCTTTATAAGTCAGCCTGCCCTGAAGTCAGTGCTGGTCGATTGCTTATGTTGCGGACTTTGTCATTGCAAACTGTCAAGGTATTTGTTATCCTGGTTTGCCTTTCCTTTGCTGGAAGTGTCAAGCTTGCCTATGCGTTGGTGCACTTCCCTATTGCACTTTTAACAATAATTAAAGACTCTTCTTACCTGCACGTCACCACCTGTCTTCTGCATTTTGAGCTCACATCTACCGCAGCGATGTGGGCTTGTGACACTTATGTGGGATATGTGTTATGTGGGATGATCTAGTCCAGATTTGAGAGGTCTAGAGTGTTTTGTTCAAGCATTCCCACAGTTTTTGTTCCTAATTATATATTTTCAAAAATAAAAATGCATTAAAAATAAATATATGTATCAATAGTGCACTAGTTTTTGCCACTTGAGACCAAACCAATCAGACCACGTGGTTCATTATCCTGGCCACTGATTGGCTCAGCCTAAAGTAGCTTTACAATATTGGATTAAAAGCGCTTCCTTCTGAGCTGCCACCTTATCATGGTAGAGGAGTTTGCGTGTCCCAATGATCCTCGGAGCTATGTTGTCCGGGGGCTTCTAAGCCACTTGGTAGGGTTTACCAAGGTGAGGGACCAGACAAGGAGCACCTCAAAGACCGTTATGAAGAAGAAAAAACGTGGACTCAGATTTCCCTCGCCCAAACGCAGGTCACCGGGGCCCCCTTCTGAAGCCAGGCCCGTAGGTGGGGCTCGATGGCGAGCGCCTGGTGGCTGTCCCCATGGGGCCCGGCCGGCAACATGCGTCCTCCTTTCAATGGGTTCACCACTCATAGAAGGGGGCATAGAGGCTGGGTGCAGTGTGAGCTGGGCGTCAGCCCAAGGCAGGGCATTTGGCGGTCTGATCCTTGGCTACATGAGCTAGCTCTCGGGATGTAAATTGTCACCTCGCTGGGGGGAAGGAGCCTGAGCTGGTGCGCGAAGTGGAAAAATCTGGCTAGATATAGTCGGACTCACTTCGACGCACAGCAAGGGACCTGGAACCAGTTCTCTCAAGAAGGGCTGGACTCTCTTCCACTCTGGCATTGCACGCAGTGAAAGGCGATGGACTGGGGTGGCAACTTGTCTCCAAGACACAAAATAGTCTCCAGTCCAATCCAATCCAATCCACTTTATTTATATAGCTCATTTAAACAACAAAAATGTTTCCAAAGTGCTGCACAACAATATTAAAAACAATATTCAAATATTATCCTTAGCTCCACCAATGACTGAATAACAACAAAAAATAAATAAATATAAAACCAATATAAAAACAATATAAAAATAAATATGATTAAAAACGATTTTAAAGGGTAAAACCAATTAAAACAGTAAATAGAAATCAAAATGTATAAAAAAAAACACAGAGGACAACAGAGGACCACACAACTCACGTAGTGTTAAACGCCAAAGAACAAAAGTGGGTCTTAAGACGAGACTTAAAACACTCCACTGTGGGAGCAGTTTGAACATGGAGGGGCAGAGTGTTCCAGAGCTTAGGGCCAACCACAGAGAAGGCCCTGTCTCCCCTGGATTTAAGTCTGGTCTTGGGCACCACGAGCTGGAGCTGGCTCTCGGACCTCAGAGCGCGCGCAGGAGTGTAAATTTGGATGAGGTCCGAGATATCCTGAGGTGCCAGTCCATGTAAAGCTTTAAAAACAAACAGCAAGGTTTTAAAACCAATTCTAAAATGAACAGGGAGCCAGTACAAACTCTGAAGAATTGGGGTTATATGCTGGCGTTTCCTGGCCCCTGTTAAAAGTCGTGCTGCCGCGTTCTGGACTAACTGCAACCGGGAGAGAGCTTTTTGGCATTGCAGTAGTCCAGGCGACTTGAAATAAAAGCATGCACGACTTGTTCAAAAAGGTTAAAAGATAAAAACGGTTTTACCTTTACTAAAAGACGAAGATGATAAAAACACAATTTTAAAACACCATTGACTTGTTTGTCAAGTTTAAAATCGCTGTCTATAGTGACGCCAAGGCTGGTGACTTTGGGACGCACATAATTTTGCAACGGTCCCAAGTCAGTGAGGGCCGGACCAAAAACTGACATTTCCGTTTTTCCCTCATTCATTATTAAAAAATGCTGGGCTAACTAAGCCTTGATGTCGCATAGACAGTTGAGAAGGGGTGTCAGGAGGCCGTGACCTTTTGAAATCGGCATATAAATTTGGCAGTAATCTGCATAAAAGTGATAAGACACTCCATGCCCCTTAAAAATCTCTCCAAGAGGGAGAAAGTATAGTGCAAACAGGATGGGGCCTAGAATAGATCCCTGGGGGACACCACAGTAAAGCGGAGCAGAAGAAGAGGTGGCGTCCCCCAGCCTGACAGAGAAGGACTCTCTCTGACAGGTAGGATCTGAACCACTCTAATGCAGTCCCCCTGACACCCACACAGTCTCTCAGGCGGTCTAAAAGAATTGTGTGGTCGACTGTGTCAAAGGCAGCTGTAAGATCTAAAAGCACTAAAATGGCAGAGCTGCCAATAACACCTGAAAAAGTTGCTGGATTAGTCGCTAGCAGCTGTTGACAAAGAAAGTAGCCAAGAGGATTGGAAAGTTGCCAGATTTAGCCACAAAGTTGGAAACACTGCATATAGTAAACATACAAGTAGGTGGAATTTCCTGCTGGTCATTTCTGCCTGCCTCACCTCCTCTAGTGCCCATCGGTCGGTCAGCTGCAAAGTCATCAGCCAGGAACCACAATGTTTAACATTTTGCCCTTTCATTCTGGAACATCTCCTCGTGGCGGAGCAGTGACGAGGACGTCTCCTTGTCACTCCCTGCAGCTGATAGATCTTACTCCTGCGGCTCTTTTGGTGTTAGATGTTCATTCCCCAGCTTGTGTCTTCCCTCCTCAACCAGAGCCAAAAGTTTATTTTTTCGTCACTTCTGCCAGCTCTTTTAGTGCCCTTTTCATCTCCGGTCACTACTACGTCCCTCAAGAGAAGTGTAGTTGACATTCCGACAAAGCCTCGGCATCGGACCACAACTGGGTATATGGTGGTCTTCCAGCTAGTCTTTCGGCACACAGCGGCCAACTCAGCGTATTTGGCCTTCTTCCTCTCAAATGCAGCCTTGATCCATTCCTAATGTGGAATTATCAGTTCGATGAGGTGGACCGATTTTGCGTCAGTTGACCAAACAACAATGTCGGGACGGAGACATGTGGTGGTGATTTCTGTAGGAAACTGAAGTTATCTGCCAAGCTCAACCCTCATGACCAGGATAAAATGGTTTTGGTGTGTCCTTTGATCTGGTGTGTCTCCATTTCCCACAATCCATGACAAAGTTGGTGTGATACTCTGCCAGTGGTGACTTCTTGTTGTCTTGGCGACAACTCTCCAGCACTTCGGCTAGTTTTTTCAAGACCTGGATCTTGGCGCCATCTGTAGCGCCCCTGAGAGAGTGCAATCTTACGGCTTGACGACAGGATGTGCTGGATGCTTGCGTTTCAGGTCTTGCAAAGGTAACAACATTCCTCGTTTCCA
The DNA here is from genome assembly GCF_033978685.3 of Nerophis lumbriciformis. Taxonomy (NCBI): domain Eukaryota; kingdom Metazoa; phylum Chordata; class Actinopteri; order Syngnathiformes; family Syngnathidae; genus Nerophis; species Nerophis lumbriciformis. Next base: position 23,228,397 of record NC_084574.2, read on the forward strand.
AACCACTGGACAAGGTTGCGAGGGCAGGAAAGTGTGTCATAGGTTGACTGAATTCGGAAGCTAATCCTTGACTGTGGAATTTTCCATATTTTTGACCAGCTGATGTTCTGCTTGGTAACTCCCTCCCAGGTTGTCCAACTTCCTTGCCGGCACTGTGACACAGCCTTAATCTTATAGCGCTCTTCTTCTACCACCACCACAGGTTTTAAATACGTCCATGTTGGCCCAGAGGGCCCTGCCTTGTCTCTTATAAGACAAGGCAGACTTTCCTTGCTCTCCTTGCGGTTGGCTTTCGACCAGAAGTGAGGCGCCTCTCCCCATCCCAGTCGTGCTCCTCCCACCTGGACTCTGCCAACAATCTTACGGTGTTGCAGCCTCGCGACGGTTCGATTAACTTCTCTTTGAGCATTCTACTTTTGGCCTGAAGAAACCTTGCCGTTTGTGTTCCTTACTGATTGATCAGCGAACTCTCTTTGCTCAAGAACCAACCTGGTCTTCTCTTGCATGTAGCCCAACCTCATGGACTGTAATGGCAGTTGCATTGTGTTCCTTTCAAAGAGGCCTGTTTCAGAAAGGCACCCTGGCAGACCCAGCCATTTTCTGATGAATGAGTTGGCTTTTTTTTATCCATCTTACTTGCGGTGGATGAGATGATCTCGCTCATTTATAGCAACCACATCACCCTTCTATACAGAGTGAACTGGTAACACCATACCTTGTACTTTCCAGGAAGTTGGCTTTGAACTATCCTTGCCAGAACATCCACTAGCTGCTTCATGATAGTTCTCCCCATCTGCTTGTCTGACAATTCAGCAGTGTACTGCCTTCCCAGGCTTTTGATAGGTTGTTCAGACAAGAGAGGGATTTTCTCTCCCCCAATGGCAAAGGTGGTGAAGTCATCTCAGACTCCCTTTCTAATTGACAAGCTATATGACTTGGTGGGCTTGATCTTCATTCTTGCCCAGGCCATCAACTCATACATTTTTCTGAGTAATCAAGAAGTGCACAGTGCTGTACGAAGGAGGCTGGTGACATCATCCATGTCACCATCAATGGGGGTAATCCCTGGCTAGATGGTAGTTTGAGTTTTCCAACTATTTGTCTTGCCCCAATGAGGACTATTTCAAAGGCTGCCACAAACATAATTGGTGAGATAGCGCACCCCATAGCAATTCTTACTTGTAGCTGCTGCCACACGGTAGTAAAGTCTTCGAGGGCGAGGAACATCCACAGGTCATTGAAGTAGGACGCAATCAAAGCCTTTATGCAGGGGGGCATGTGAAAAAATTCCATTGCATAGTTTACCAGCTGATGTGGTACAGATCCGTACACGTTGACAAGGTCAAACCAGACGACATGTAGATCAGTCCTATTCCGCTTAGCCTTCTGGAGCTGGTCCCAGATCATGGTGGAGTGCTCCACACACTGGAAAACCTGGGACTCCTGCTTTCTGGCATTTGGCGTCAATATAGCCATTCTCTAGCAGATAGGTAGTCATCCTTTGGGCTATCACAGAGAAGAAGATTTTCCCTTCTACTTTCAGCACAGCGATGTTCCAGAATTGGCTGATGTCTTTGCCGTTTGTTTCCTTGGGGATGAAATCTGCTACAGCTCTTTGCCACTCTGATGGGATGAGGTGTTTCTTCCATGCTGTTCTCATTAGGTACCATAGCAGCTCTAGTACTTTGGAGAAGTTATTATAGAGCTTGCATGGGACTCCATTGGGACTGGGTGTTGAAGAGGACCTTGCCTTCTTAATGACTTGCCTGACTTTGCTGAGCTTGGGCGGCATTGTGTTAAATTCTGCTGATGGTGGTGCAGGCGGTGGTACATACCCTGGAGTTCCTAATGGTGTATTCCGTAATGGATCACTGTACTGCCTTGTGGCATGCTGTTCCATTTGTTTTTTAGTGATCTCGAGTTTCCCAGACTTATTTTCTTCCAACAATCATCTGGCATGCTTGAAAGGATCCTTAAAGAAGCTGGTTCTCTCCTTCTCGTTCCGTTTTATGGATGTGTTCAGCTCGATGAAGCCTGGCTAGACTTTGCCCAATCCTCTACCAAAGGACTTTCAGACCTTCTCTATCTTGTTTTGTTGCCTTCATCCAGTTCTTGCAGAGTTGTCGGCACCTTTGCACAAGCTGGGTGATCTTTATTTTCCCTCTCTTTTGTTTGACTTTGGCGATTTGATTTTAAACTTTCAAGTTGGCTTCTTGGTCTCTACTATGTTCTGTGTGAGATGGTGGGGACTGGGTCTTGGTGCTCGCATAGGTGCTCCTCCTCCACCAGGCGGCCTCCCTAATCTGTGCCTTTCATGCATTCAGCAATATTGGTTCCTTCAGTTCTGTGGTTTTTAACCCGGCTTTTGGTCCGTTTTGTTTCCCGGGGCAAAGTTGCTGACAGCCTTTCTGACTACACTTTTATTTCCCCTGTTGGAATCTTAACCCCCTAAACAAGGTTTCTTTTTCCCATCCACATGCACACTTTTGGAGGATCTTTTCCTCGTTTACTGGAGTTCTGGTGTGTTTGTTGTCCATTTTCATTGCCGTCATTACCTTGTGATCCGTTTATTGGGCCCATTTTTCATCCGGCCTCTCGGAGGACCTGCGGGTTGTTTTTTTTCTCCTTGAATTCTTTGTAGTTGCTTTGGATGTCCTTCTTTTAAAGGACTTGTCTGTTGGGTAACTAGCCGCCCACTTCCGGTGCGGTCTTCCCCTGGTGCCATTCAGTCTTTCCTGGTTGCCCTCCATAGTCTTCCCTGGATGCCAACTGCTTTGTTCACAGTAGGGTTCCCCGAAATTCAGTAAACATACAGGTAGGTGAAATTTCCCTGCAGGAACCACCAATCCTTAACGTTTCGAGCCTTTCATCCTGAAACATCTCCTGGTGGCGGAGCAGTGACAGGTCTCCTTGTCACATGCAGCTGATAGATCTTACCTCTGCGGCTCTTTTGGAGTCAAATGTTCTTTCCCCAGTTAGTGTCCTTCCTCCTCAACCAGAGCCAAAAGCTGGCTGTACACACACACACACACACACACACACATATATATATACATACATATATATATACGTCATCACACAGACTGACACACGCACACAAACCTTTTACTTTCTCTCTTTTGCACATACACACACACACACACACACACACACACGCACACACGCACACGCACACACACACACGCGCACACAGTGCTACTCCATTAGGTTTATTTATACTAAGAGGTAGATGAGAGGAGATGGGGGAGGTGTGCGTGTGTGTGTGCAAAAAGAAAGAAAGATCAGGAGTCTGACCGACTGACCTACAGTCTAATTATATATCATTATCAGGAGACACAAACTCATCTAAATTACTGCAACAGCTCCCATTCACATAGATGGATTACACAGAGCAGGCACACACACACACACACACAGAGACACACACACACACACACACACAAACACACGCGTGTGCAAATATAAATCATTGCAACCCCCTGTCTGACTCATGATCTGCACAGAAATAAGCACTTAGACATGTTTTATTTATCATCTAAATTATTGCTATTATCTACACAACTTTAAGGTGACAGCAAGTTAACTATTTGTGTAATTAACCAACTCACTGTTATTTACAATGTTGCAATATTAGGAAAAAAATAACACACCCATTCCGTGCATCTAGGACTTATAATTCCACCAACAATCAATTGGCATTTATGAGCATTTATACATTGAATTTAACAGAATGAAAAATAAATAATTTGATGGAGATCAGGTTGTCAAAAGTAAAAGAAACATATTTTCAAATAGAATGATCGAACAGGCAGATTTAATAACATCCGTGTCATATTTAGGCTAATTGAAAATAACCTTGACGACCCGTACTGGACGTTCTTTTTTTTTTCAATGTAAAAATTTTTTTATTAAGATTGATTTCCATGTCATCATTAGATTTTCCGTTAGAGGTTATAGGCCTAGTGTGTGCGTGCGTGCGTGTGTGTGTGTGTGTGTGCGTGTGTGTGTGTGTGTGTGTGTGTGTGTGTGTGTGTGTGTGTGTGTGTGTGTGTGCGTGCGCGCATGCACGTGTCTGCGTGTGTATGCGAGTGTACACGTGAGTGT
>NC_084574.2:23237500-23242500 GCF_033978685.3 Nerophis lumbriciformis
AACAATGCACAATAATACTATAATAATACAATTCCAATTCAAAAACCAAACCCGGGCCAGCAACGTTCAGAATGGCAATCAACAGAGCAATTGCAAGGACACACAAACGTGACACAAAACAATCCAAAAGTCGACAAACAAAAATTAATAATATCAACAGCTGTATTGATAACCCAATTTATTTATTTAAAAATTATATATATTTTTTTATGAATCAATCCAACAAAATAATACACAACAATACCATAATAATACAATTCCAATTCCATAACCAAACCCGGCCCAGCAACATTCAGAATAGCAATCAACAGAGCAATTGTGAGGACACACAAACATGACACAAAACAATCCAAACGTAGTCAAACAAAAATGAACAATATCAACAGCAGTATTGATGACCCAATTTATTTATTTTTTTTAAACATTTTTAATTTGTATTAATCAATCCAAAAAATAATAGACACTAATACCATGATAATACATTTCCATTTGCTTACACACAATTTTACTAACCGTGTGTCTTTTTTCAAAAGGATTTACACACTTTTCCAAACACCACATTCAATTTTCTTAATTCACTAGATTATTTGCAAAATTACACACTTTGGTCAAAACATGTGCACATTCATCAAAATAAAGCAAGCAATTGTAAAAATGCAGTTTGTCATCTCATTCACACAGACTTCAAATGATAAGACACTATTGGAGTGAGTTACCCAGAACAGTGATAAATACAAAACACATTTGTAAAAAACCCTATTTTACTATACGAAATCACATGTTTGGGGCATTTTGTCCCACCTTTTTAGCATATGTGATGAATGATTACTGTAACTTGACAAAATATATTGGCAAATCCATAGCAATCATCATTGTTTACTTTGAAGTGGACCTATATTTAAGGACCTAAAGAGAAAGTAAACATATCCTATAAGATTTTCAAGAACTGCTCAACAATGATGCTGCAAACTGACAAAATGTTTTTTTTTTACCACAGTCAGGTAAAGTAACATATCACAGTAGTCAACAATGACATGCGGTACAAATTAAAACCTGAGACACATAAAAAGGTTTGAAAAAAAATCTGGGGATAAAGATGTGTGTATCACAATCCTAGTGTGTGTGTAAAGTGTGAAAATGTGTGTCTCACAATCGTTATCTGTGTGCAAGATGTGAAGGTGTGTGTAAAGCATTGTGTGTAATATTTTGCAAAAACTGTGAAGCAGAGTCTATGCCTAATATTAGGCAAATCTGCAGAGTGGTTTTGTTTACTGTGTGTAGACTTTGTTAACTGTGTGAAAATTAAACATTTTGTGTGTAAGCAATTGGAAAAAGCCGTAATACAATTCCAATTCCATAACCAAACCCGGCCCAGCAACATTCCGAATAGCAATCAACAGAGCAATTGAGAGGACACACAAACATGACACAAAACAATCCAAAAGTAGTCAAACAAAAATGAATAATATCAACAACAGTATCAGTATTAATAACAATTCCAACATAGTAGTGATTAGAAATCCCTCATTTATATTATCATTACAGTCATTTATTTTTTTTTAAATTAAAAAAATTAAAAAATGAACAATAGTGTCACAGTGGTGTACACTTGCATCACATCTCATAAGCTTGACAACACATTGTGTCCAATATTTTCCACAAATATAAAATAAGTCATATTTTAGGTTCATTTAATAGTTAAAACAAATGTTAATAATGGATCCCATATTCCAATATATGACTCATTATTATCTAAACTAAATGCAGTTTTTTCTACTGATATAATTTCCATAGCTTGTGTGTACCAGTCAGTATGAGTTGGACTATCAACATCTATCCATTTTTTTAGTATTACCCTTTTTGTTATGATGCATATTGAAAGAAATGCATTTTTACTCTCTGATGACACGTTACTAAATTGATGCAGATGACCAAGAATATAAGTTTGCAGTGTCATTGTGATGTTTATATTTAGGAATGTGATTGCGTCTTTTGTTGTTTTCAACCATAACTCTTTTATTCTCTGACATTCCCACGATAAATAGCCCAATTTATGAGTTGCGAGTGTTGGGTTGAATTTTGGAGTTATTTTTTTGAGGAGCAATCCATTTTTGGGGCGTTATTAGGGTATTATTTTAATTCAATTTCTGGGTTTTCAAAACTATAAACCATTTTTGGGTTGTTTTTCAAAGAGTAACGCATTTTTTGGTTAAAATGCTTTTTTTTTAAATAAAAAAGTAAAATTTTTTCTTGAAGGAAATTTTATTAAGGATTATTATCATTAACATTATTTACAATCACACATCTTATGTACATGAAAATATTTGAGCAGGCTGTATAGAACTACTATGACCATACACGGCAATTATTGTAAAAAAAAAAAAAAAAAGAAGTCATTCATTTATTGCTTTTGAGTATATTTTAATGGAATAAAAATAATTTTGATCAGTAGTTTGGAAGGAGTAGGACAAACCAGCAGTGCCATTTGTAATTTTTAACCAACTATTGGGTCAATGAGCGCTGTATTGCGCAACCCAATAGTTGGGTTGGGAATAACCCAACATTGTAGTGAGAATAACTCATCTTTTGTGTTAAATAAATTTAACCCAATAGTTGGGTTAAGAATAAACCAACATTGAGTTAGCATAACTCATCTTTTGGGTTAAATAATTCAACGCCAAAGTTGGATTGAAAAAATTAAACCAAAATGTTGATTTAAAATAACTCAAATAAGGGGCAAGTCCTTTTTTGAACCAGCAGTTAGAATTGGGTTGTTTTTTAACCCAATATTTTTTAGTGTGTAGGCAAACATTCATATGTGTGTAAGAACTGCAAATGTATTATATATTATTCAAATACGTATTTTGAGTTTAATATATAAATGTCTATATGTTTGTATAGAATATCATGTTCTTTTTTCTTTTTTTTATTATCAAAATGGCATAGCAAGTAATTGTCTAATTTGCAATTAAATTACACTGTTTTTCATCAGGTAGGAATAGAATAGTTTTTATTGTCACTATGATTTAGAGCAGTGACAAAATATATAGCCTATTTACAGATAGACAAATATAAAAATGTGTATTTAAAATGAAAAAGTGCAATAAGGTAAAAATATATGACAAATAAAATGAGGGTTTTTATGTAGCATGTGGATTGTTTTGGAAGGATTGAATATACACGGCTGATGATATTGCACAGTGTACAGATTAAAACAAAAAACAGAGAAAGAGATGTTAGTGCATGTTACGTTTTTGCAGACTTAATTAATTGCAACAAAATTCTTTACAAGCTTTAATAGGTGCAAGCATTTTTTTTTGTGTATATAGACAACACTCACATTGATTGATTGATTGAGACTTTTATTAGTAGATTGCACGGTACAGTACATATTCCGTACAATTGACCACTAAATGGTAACACCCGAATAAGTTTTTCAACTTAATCAATTCACAGAAGTGAGAACAACTAAAAGAGCACACGTTGCAACATAAAGTTAGATGCAATTATTTGTAAAGTTTTTAATGCTATATTGGCATGTTGTATCTGGAGAAAACAAGCATAATTAACTTAAATTGCGGGATGACGTCATCCCAGGGATCCTTTGAAAATGTATTTTGGGTCACTCAGACCATTAAGAATCTTTGCGCATGACTCAAATGATGCAATGTTGGCAACGTATCTTCTTTAATTCATATTTCAAAAACGTCACGTCAACTCTTCTCACAGCACGTTACGAAAACTTGGTACTGTAACGTAAGTGCATATAACAGCAGTTTGCATGTGTTAATATGAAGTAATAATTCATGGAGAGCATGAAAACACGTGATTGTACTTCCGGAGGAAAATGTTTTAAATTGTCAGTACTAATATCCCAATAATATCTCAATCATATGGATAGGCGTCAGCAATACTGGCCTGCAGCATACAAAGTAGAAAACATCCCACAACAACAACAACAACAACAACAAATTCATAATGCATGTGAAAGGATAATTCTATTAACAGTAAATACACACTACGTCACCAAAAAATTTTCTTTAAATATACTGTACCATTAACACATAATGTTAATGGTTTTAGCCTGTTTAAACAAATGTAAAATATCAAAACAAAATCCTGTGATTTATTTTATTTTATTATTGTATGCCCCTGGAAAAAATATGGACACCCCTGATGATAAAGTCTGGACATAATAACATAAATATACACGTGTACAACTAAATAATGAATAATAAATAATTATTGTCTTTCAAATACAATTTAAAACGTTAAACATTCTTAAAAAAATCTAAACAATTCCATATATATATATATATATATATATATATATATATATATATATATATATATATATATATATATATATATATATATAATTACAATGTAAAACGTTAAACATTCTTTAAAAAATGTAAACAATTCCATATATATATATATATATATATATATATATATATATATATATATATATATATATATATATATATATATATATATATATATATACATATACATATATATATAATTACAATGTAAAACGTTAAACATTCTTTAAAAAAGTTAAACAATTCCATATATATATATATATATATATATATATATATATATATATATATATATATATATATATATATACATATATATAGTCTATATATATATATATATATATATATATATATATATATATATATATATATATATATGGAATTGTTTAGATTTTTTAAAGAATGTTTAACGTTGTGAATTGTAATTAAAAAACAATTATCATATCAATTATGTATAGTAGATTAAAAAATATATAATCACTGCATTAAATAAACAAGTAGAAGACATTTGCTTGTATTGTATATTAAATTTAACATTTGAAATATTTTTTTAATCTATATGACACACCCGGATGTTGGTTAGGGGATCAGGGGTTGTCATTATGAATTTGTGAAACCCTCGCGTGTGATTATGGGTTATATAAATAAAATGTGATTTACTGATCACATTTT
>NC_084574.2:23247500-23327500 GCF_033978685.3 Nerophis lumbriciformis
TATCAGGTTTTAATACTATTTGTATTCAAATATATTTTTTCATTTATTTATCTCTGGCAAATTGGCAATTGTGTTTATTATGTACACATTTGTATCCTGAATGGTGTCCATGTGTGAAAATGTGACACTTTTTGTGTTACACAAATGTACTTTAAATTGAGGCAACAATTTAAAAAACGACTGAAACACTGGCAATTATCAAGTGTCTTATTAGCATTATTGCTAATGCTACTTTCTATAAAAATATTAAACCTCACAGTCTCAATATTTTTCTATCTTTTTTTTAGTATATAATAATTAAAAAAATGTACTGTAAGAACAGTTTACTTATATTTGACACCCTATTAAAGAATTAGACTTGTAAAACGGTTTTAAATGATTTTTAATGACAGAAAATAAGCTTTTGGAAATGAGCTAGCTTACCTGACACACCACCATCTTGGGGAAGCCATATCCAGATATAGTCACATGATGACAACACTCCAAAATGTATGTTGTTTAATCAAGCTTTTTAGTTGTCTGTGTCAAATCATTATCAACTAGACCAATTTATGACTGAGATTGTGTGTCTTTATCATAAAAGCAATAATAGTATTTTTGTCTGCAGGTGGATGTCCCCAAAACAGCGCCATCTTCGTCATCGTCATCGTCCTCATCTTCAGCGCAGGGCGACAAGAAGACAAAAGGAAGGACAGGATGGCCCCAACATGTCTGGGCTCTGGAACTGAAACAGTAGCTGAAACTTGCTTTCAGGTCGATTGCACTCACAGGAACTTAAAGTCATCATCTCGTGTCTGGTGTGGATGTCTAACCAAAGGACAGACATTGTAGTCTCCATGGACACTTACGGTGATGTATTTCTACACTTTTCTACAGTCTGGAAAGTCTCCACCTTAAATGTTAAAGAATAAAAATGCATTCCGTACACTTGGAATTCACTTGAAACCAACTGTCCAAGGTGCGGCCCAAGGGCCATTTTCAGCCTGTAAATTGTTTTTGTTTGGCCCCTTGACATATTGTAAAATTGTTAGACATTTTACAACAATTTGCTTCATCACATACAACACAAAGCAAAGATGTGGATGTGTGTAACATATATTGACTTACATTAGATTGCTTTTAGTATCTTAGATACAAAATGTGTTAAAGGGACTCTGTGCGTTCTTAATTTTTTGGTGTGCCGCACACACTTAAAAGAGTTTGGACACCCCTGGCCTAGCATAGAACCAGTGTCCACTGCAGAGGACGCATGCTGGTTCTCAGGTGTATAAGTCAGGGGCGTCCAAAGTGTGGCCCATAGGGCATTTTTGCCCTGCACTTAGTTTTTTATGGGGCCATTTTTATTGTCCCGATACCAACAAAAGGGCATAATTTAAGAAGAAAATCTTGAAATGTTGATAAAAATACTATTATTAGCTAGAAAAGCCCTTGAAGAACCAAAATAGTAAGGAATAATAAAAAAAAAATGCTGAATCCACACATGATTTGATTTCTGACATTTCATGAAAGTTTCACAGAACATCCACTCATAACTTTTTTAGCGATATAACAAACAAACAGACAAGCAACTCCCTGGCCGAGGCAATAAACTGCCAAGTCCCTCCATGTTTGTTTTGCTGGTATGTCACTTCCAAACGAGCTGCAAGGGGCTGCAAGCTCGTCTTAGTTGTCTGTGTTATAACATGGGCTGTGTTTGATTTTTATCTTTAGAATATGTGAGGGACAATAGAAAAAAATACCCGCAGGACGCAAATGGCCGCACTTTGGACACCCCTGGCTCAAGTTGTGGTGTTTTCTAAGAAATGAGAGTGAACAAATTTGATTGGTGATCGTTTGACACATTCATCCAGGGCCTCATAAATAACACCACTTACACACGGACACACACACACGCACTCTCACACACACGCACCCACACACACACACACACACACACACACACAGGCCAGCTGGCTCTCAGTTTTATTTAACTTGATATATTTATGTGCAATGTGGCCAACAGGACGAGCCAATCTACCACTCCACTGAATGCCAAAATACAAAATACACGGTGTCCCTTAAGTCTAGACATATAAAACACACTTATAATATAATATTATACACAATAATACTTTAATGTGTAATTAGTCAATACATAAAATACTAATTACTGTTAATAATACAATAAAATACATTAATTAAATGAATAAGAATAAAATATTATTATTTAAAAATAATCATTAAAACATATGACCTACAATATATATAAATATTCAAAATGTATAATTTATTAAATATAAGAAAACATGTATATGTTATATTATATGTATATATTGAAATATCTATTTGTAAATTCCTATTGGCCTTTGTGTCCAGACTTCAGGGACGCCCTGTACTAAATGTTTGTCATGGTTACACCAGAAGGTGTTTGTGAAGTCTTTGTGTTTTTGTACTGTCTGAACTGTAAATAGATGTCGTGACAACACAAGGTCTGTGTTGTGGAATGTAAATAATAATAATATTAATAATAATAATAATGTTAAGTGTATAGGATGTAATCTGTGTCATGAATTTAATAAACCAACAAGTGTTTACATGTTAACGTTTCTCATGTCGTTAAACTATTTTTGATTTGTATTTGTTTTTTAATTGCATCACAGATAAGGCAAATCAGACTAATTTGCTTTATGCTGTCTTTCCTTCAACTTTGGATTCATATTCATCAAAACAATAAAAAGTGAGTAGGCGCGCCACAATACTGAGGGTTTCAGTTACTGACTTGAGGTCTTCACTTATGGTCTCTTTGTCGCCAAACATTTTTATTGATAGTCTTGTAGTCTATTCCAATCTTGTGCATGCCTGTGGTCCTTTGACAGCTCTTTGGTCTTGCCCATAGTGGTGAGGAGGTTTGAAGGGAAGAGACTGTTTTTTTTAATTCACATAATGTGTAGACCGGGTTAAAGTTAAAATATCTTAATTTCCTCACTGTGCATGTATAACCCACTAGAAGTGGGGACATTCCTCTTTTAATTATCCTCAAAACTAAACAGGACATAAAAGTTCTTGAATTTTATGAAGGGTGTTATAAGTTGGATTCATATTTTTGTGTACTTTTTTCGCTCAAATGTCTCAATAAACTTCAGTCCTAAACAAATCAAGCCAAATCAAGCAGGAAATGTGTTTTCTTTTTTTAATGTTGACTATTTTGATCAGATAATGTCATAGGTTTAAATTAGTAAAATAACTAATGTTATGCAATTGTATACTAATTGAATTGATCAAAAGTCATCTAAAGCAGTGGTCCCCAACCACTGGGCCGCGACCCGGTTCCGGTCCGTGGATCGAGTGGTACCGGGCCGCACAAGAAAAAAAAAAAAAAAAGTTTATTTATTTATTTTTTATTAACATAATTTTATCAACATAAAAAACACAAGATACACTTACAATTAGTGCACCAACCCAAAAAACCTCCCGCCCCCATAACACTCATTCACACTCATTCGCACAAAAGGGTTGTTTCTTTCTGTTATTAATATTTCTGGTTCCTACATTATATATCAATATAGATCAATACAGTCTGCAGGGATACAGCCCGTAAGCACGCATGATCTAAAGGGTTATAATTAAATAAAAACATTACATGTTTGGTGTTATTGTTTAAGGCTGAAATTGACTGAGAAATTTGAGCAAAAAAAAAGTAAAACAAACAAAACAAAGAATCTAAAATGTTTGTATGCCCTTTATAAAGGGACTTATATGGGGTATATTGTTGAATAACTGCCAATGTATCAAACACCTGTAAAATAATTGTACATTGAAATGTTTAATTTGAAAATTTAACATGAAAAAAATCTTCATGTATAATGGAGTAACACATATTATGGCCAAATTTCAGCAAACATTTACTGGAAAGACAAAAAATACCGCCTTTGTCTCCTGAGGATTAATTTATAAGTTAATAAGTATATTTGCACAATTAAAAGCTTATATTGAGCTACTGCTAAACTTTTTGATTGAACAAAGTAATGTTTTTATATGGAAACAAGAACAGGGTAGAACTGTTTTTTAAGTGTTTACACAAGACATTTTTATTTTTTACTGCAAAGCGGATAAATACCATATGTGATGATGCCGTTTTTAAGCCTGAAAATATAAGTGTTTAAAAACTTAAAATACAGATACTTCACATATCCTGTGTTTGACTGGTGACCAATTCAGTGTCTCAACCAAAATCAACTGGGAAAGACTGCATAAAAGACTCTGCAAACTATATTAATCCATTTTATAGAAGAAAGTTCAGATTTGGTCGCAATTGCCATGGATGAAGTCACATACCACCCCTGGAAAAGCACCCCAAAATGGCTGCTTCAAACCAAAATGGCTGACATCCTGTGCATTTTCCGAATCGTGGTCTTTTGTAGGTCTACTCATGCTAGACATCCCAACATGCGCCATGTTGCTTCAGGGGCTTTATTCATTTTAAATGTTCTGGGTGGGTGTTAGCATGTCACACGCCTGTCCCTTTTCTGTGCATTCTAAATAGTAAAACAACTGCTAGTAAGAGGCGGCAAACAATGCAGGTAATGGGGACCTATTTTGCCTATAATGCCCTCTAAAAAAACATCCAAAAAACCTTCAACAACGTTTTATACATCCAAAGAGGTTCATTGGGTCTTCAAAAAAATCATGTAATTTGTTCTTCTTATAGCCAGACCTGTGTGTTTACTTCCGTACCTGATGGTTTTAGCTGTTGCCTTCCTCAGAGGTTGTAAGTGTGTATGTAACGTAGTAACAGGCACATTCATGATAACATCTAATATTTACAGGATTTTGGTGATTTTAAGGATTACCATCATTTATTTCCTGTTGCATTTAGACTTAGACTTAGACACACTTTAATGATCCACAAGGGAAATTGTTCCACACAGTAGCTCAGTTACCAAGGATGGAAATGATAAGGATGGAAAGGATAATGCACACAAGGGCACAAAAAGAGGGCGAAAACAAAAGGTATTAAGTAGACTTAAAATTGTACCACAGTAGCAATATAAATATAACATATATGTAATATTTACACATTATATATACAGTATATAATATATCCTGATATATTATGATTATATATACAATATATAAAAAATCCCAATTACCGTGTACAATATTACAGTATATGTCACAGCTGCAGCAAAAAAAAAGGGCAGCATAAAATAAAGAGTAGATCCAGCAGAAAATATACATTATAAACAAAGAGAGGTAGCATTTATTTAAATTTGAGATAGGCTCCAGCACCCCCCGTGACCCTGTAAGGGACAAGCGGTAGAAAATGGATGGACGGATAATATATTTGAACGGTAGCATTCGTTGCTCTGCGTTCTGTGAAATCAATGTCAACTTATTTATTTATTTACAGACAATTTTATATGACATTATTGATTCTTTTGTTAATATCATAGTTCAAACTGCAAATGTGTAATCCCTAGAAGCGTACAGTTTGTGGATAGGGACCCACAGTTAAAATATACATCATCTAGAGTGGGGGGGGTTACCCACATATGCGGTCCTCTCCAAGGTTTCTCATAGTCATTCACATCGACGTCCCACTGGGGTGAGTTTTTCCTTGCCCTTATGTGGGCTCTGTACCGAGGATGTCGTTATGGCTTGTGCAGCCCTTTGAGACACTTGTGATTTAGGGCTATATAAATAAACATTGATTGATTGATATAATATACAAAATTCAGTAGAATACACTTCATTTCAAAATCTACCCATTTAGTCAATAACAGTGTGTTTGCTACCACTATCATTATCATGTATCAATTGGTAAATATTTTTAACAGAAAGATAAAACAGTGACTTACAATGTCCGCTCTCACTGGGATGCAGACCGATGGGATGTTGTATTTTTCAGCACCTGTGCTCTCCTTGAACTGGCAAATTCAGAATAATCCTCACTCCTCTGATTAAAAAAAAATAGATAAAAAGCTTCCAAGCGACGTTGCGATGGGTTTATGCTGCGTTCCACTTATTGAGAACCGAGTTGAGAAAAACTAAACCGTCCAGTAAGCCAAAACCTGGTGAGAGGAAAAGCCAGAAGTTAAAATGTATATGTGCTATATCTGTGTTTGTATGTATTGTTTGCAATAGACCTTGCATTGTCATCGTCTTGTAACATAAATAGTTAGAACGCAGCATACATTCCTCACCTCTCTGCTCACACGTCCTGTTCCTTTCACTGTGCAGTGCACTGCTGATCATGACGGATCGCTAAGCTACAAGAGAAATTCTCCCTGCAATAATAGCAAAGCATCTGGCAGCCATTACATTGTGCATGTCCTCCCCTTTCCCTGCTCTTGCCTTCTTTACAGCCTTCCAGACATTTTGTCTCCGCTTTTTTTGTTCTTCATAAGGTGGCGCCATTTCTACCTACTGTATATTTGTCTGTGTTTTTGTTCCTGACCTCATAGTGAACAATCAGTGACAATGTGCACATAAACCATTGTACTAATATTAAAATAACAATACTAATATATAATACATAACAATAATAATAATAATATGTTGCATGTATACTGTATATATGTATATACTATACAGTACAGGCCAAAAGTTTGGGCACACCTTCTCATTCAATGGGTTTTCTTTATTTTCATGACTATTGTAGATTGTCACTGAAGGCATCAAAACTACGAATGAACACATGTGGAGTTATGTACTTAACAAAAAACTGAAAACATGTTTTATATTCTAGTTTCTTCAAAATAGCCACCCTTTGCTCTGATTACTGTTTTGCACACTCTTGGCATTCTCTCGATGAGCTTCAAGAGGTAGTCACCTGAAATGTTTTTCACTTCACAGGTGTCATAGTTTTGATGCCTTCAGTGACAATCTACAATGTAAATAGTCATGAAAATAAAGAAAACGCATTGAAATGAGAAGGTTTGTCCAAACTTTTGGCCTGTACTGTATCTATCTATCTATCTATCTACTGTATCTATATATATATATATATATATATATATATATATATATATATATATATATATATATATATATATATATATATGTCTTAATAAGGTTATCCAAAAAATAGTGCTCGATACCGTAGTAGAGCACATACATATATATATATATATATATATATATATATATATATATATATACACGTTATGTCAGGAAAAAACACAGCGGCTATTTAATCCCTACAAGCCTGTTTCGCAGGTTTCCCTGCTCTCCAGGGGATCCTGAAATCTATGGAAGTAGAATTGTCTCACATCAACTTATATGATATTAATACTTATGCATATATTGATAAATATACAAATACAAATGTGGTATACAAATAAATAAATAATCTGTATAAATAAACGCGTATTTGTAAAAATATTTTTGAGATTTGAAAATATACACAAATAAAATGTATAAATATGAAAATGTGACATACAAATAAATCAAGAATTTGTATAAATAAGCGTGTATTTGTAAATATATTTTTGAGATTTGAATAAAAATATGCTTGATTTTTGTATTTGTATTTGTATTGAATTTGCATATGTGGATCGCTTTTTTGCTTTTGTGTCGATGAGACATTCCTCCCACAAACCAGATGCACAAATAAATGTGACCTACACACTCCACCGAACAACCAGCAGAGGGCACTGCAGCCAAATTTTATTTGTATATATTTTCAAATCTCAAAAATATATTTACAAATCCGCGTTTATTTATACAAATTATGTATTTATTTGTATATCACATTTGTATATTTATTAATATATGCATATGTATTAATATCATATTGATATATATATACGTTGATGTGAGACAATTCTACTTCCATAGAAATCCCCTGAAGAGCAGGGAAACCTGCGAAACAGGCTTGTGGGGATGAAATAGCCGCTGTGTTTTTTCCTGACCTAACGTATATTCCGCCCTATTGAGCACTGTATATCGGATAAACTACAGTAACCTCGACTATAAATATACATATATATATATATATATATATATATATATAAGGACAAGATCACGGGTACAAGCGGCCGAAATGAGTTTCCTCCGCCGGGTGGCGGGGCTCTCCCTTAGAGATAGGGTGAGAAGCTCTGTCATCCGGGGGGAGCTCAAAGTAAAGCCGCTGCTCCTCCACATTGAGAGGAGCCAGATGAGGTGGTTCGGGCATCTGGTCAGGATGCCACCCGAGCGCCTCCCTAAGGAGGTGTTTAGGGCATGTCCGACCGGTAGGAGGCCACGAGGAAGACCCAGGACACGTTGGGAAGACTATGTCTCCCGGCTGGCCTGGGAACGCCTCGGGATCCCCCGGGAGGAGCTGGACGAAGTGGCTGGGGAGAGGGAAGTCTGGGCTTCCCTGCTTAGGCTGCTGCCCCCGCGACCCGACCTCGGATAAGCGGAAGAAGATGGATGGATGGATGGATGGATATATTAAATCAGGGTTTGTATGGGTGTTTGGAAACCTTGAAAATACTTGGATTTTAATGTTGTGTTTTCAAGGTTTGAAACATTTTAGAATTTTGGGTGAAGTGCTTGTAAATGTTCATCATATTTCTTGGCAGTCTGACTCAATAGGCTAATTATAAAATGGAAAAAAAAAAAAAATAGTTTCCTTAAAAATGAAATCTACACTCTTGATCTGTTGGCTTTGCACGAGGTTGTGTGGCCCCCAAGAGGACAGTGGTGCATCGCTCCATCATGCCGGGAGGTTGTCCTTTTAATCAGTGACGTGCTGTCAGGGAGGCAAGTGGCTTAACCATGAGATGTTCAAAAACGAAGTAATAAAATAGAATACGTTTGGGTGTACCCCGCCTACCGCCCGAATGCAGCTGAGATAGGCTTTACGCTCCAGAACACCCCCGCGACCCCGAAAAGAGATAAGCGGTTGAAAATGGTTGGATGGATGAATGTTTATCTTTTGGTCTATGCTTTCTATGTGATTTTGCTGTGGTTCCTGTATATTTTGATCATTGTCATGGTCAAAATCGCGGAAATTGACACCCCTTCTCAACTGTCTATGCGACGTCAAGGCTTGGTTAGCCCAGAATTTTTTAATAATGAATGAGGGAAAAAAGGAAATTTTAGTTTTTGGTCTGGTCCTTACTGACTTGCGACCTTTGCAAAATGATGTGTGTCCAAAAGTCACCAGCCTTGGCGTCACTATAGACAGCGGTTTTAAACTTGACAAACAAATCAATGGCGTTTTAAAATCGTGTTTTTATCATCTTCGTCTTTTAGCAAAAGTAAAACCGTTTTTATCTTTTAACCTTTTTGAACAAGTCGTGCATGCTTTTATTTCAAGTCGCCTGGACTACTGCAATGCACTTTAGGTTGGCATTAGCCAAAAAGTTATCTCCCGGTTGCAGTTAGTCCAGAACGCGGCAGCACGACTTTTAACAGGGGCCAGGAGACGAAAGCATTTAACCCCAATTCTTCAGAGTTTGCACTGGTTCCCTGTTCATTTTAGAATGGATTTTAAAATCTTGCTCTTTGCTTTTAAAGCTTTGCATGGACTGGCACCTCAGTATATCTCGGACCTCATCCAAATTTACACTCCTGCGAGAGCCAGCTCCAGCTCGTGGTGCCCAAGACCAGACTTAAAACCAGGGGAGACAGGGCCTTCTCTGTGGTCGGCCCTAAGCTCTGGAACACTCTGCCCCTCCATGTTCAAACTGCTCCCACAGTGGAGTGTTTTAAGTCTCGTCTTAAGACCCACTTTTATTCTCTGGCTTTTAACACTATGTGAGTTGTGTGGTCCTCTGTGTTTTTTAAATTTAGATTTTTATTTATTGTTTTAATTGGTTTTACCCTTTAAAATCGTTTTTAATCATATTTATTTTTATACTGGTTTTATATTTATTTACTTTTTGTTTTTATTCAGTCATTGGTGGAGCTAAGGATAATATTTGAATATTGTTTTTAATATTGTTGTGCAGCACTTTGGAAACATTTTTGTTGTTTAAATGTGCTATATAAATAAAGTGGATTGGATTGAAATTCCGTGTTTCCTGGCGAAATTAACGCAGCAGATGAGAAGTGAGGCAGACTCAGGTGGTGCCTCCACCGCTACACACAAAGTGGCAGGGCATGAGGCAGCAAGTACCTCTGCCTCACAGCAGGGGGCGATATATTGTCTACTTGCAGTTCAATGTCTCTGCAGTACTCTGACTCGCCACTCTGGGAGAAGTGGGGTCGCTCAAGCTGGCAGACACATGTCTCATAGCATGTTTATTAGATTAAGCCAGCGTTTGTGGGTGTTTTTTGTCCGATGCAAAAATATTGTTTTATTGCTTGGAATGAAATGAATGTGTCTGCCAATATGGAGGATTATATACAGTATCCAAGATGAACTACTTCTCGAAACTGTTTGCACTGTGAAGGTGATATGTAATTTGTAACCTTTTGCACAACATAGAGCTGAGTTAATGTGAATGATTTTGAGTTTTTATACAACATGGTTTTATGTATTTATTGCTCCATTACTTTGGTTGTCTACTTAACTTGTCTGACTATACCTCAGTTAAAGCAAACAAGTTACATTTTGTCGTTTTGGTTAATTGCATTAAAATGGTTACATTATTGGACTTGTTTGTACTGTGAAAGTCATGTAATGTATAATTTGTAACCTTTTTCACAGCTTAGAGCTGAGTTAATATGAATGATTTGTAGTTTTTACACAGCATGGTTGTATGTATTTCTTGCTCTATTATTTTTGTTGTCTACTTAACTTGTCTGGCTACCTCAGTGAAAGCAAAAAAAAATTAACTTTTGTCTTCTTGTTAATTTGTTATCATAGCCACAGTTATAAGGCTAGATATACCCATTGATAGACCCCCATTGAATCTGCCGGAGTGTGTGAGCAATTCAGGGACAAAAGACCTCGGTAGCACAGCAAGCAATGGCGGCAGTTTGTTCCCGCAGACGAGCGAGCTAAACCCCCTGGATGTCTTGGCTCACACCATCCCTTATGCCACCGAAGATGATCAAGAGAAGAATATCGACCCTAGCTTCCCTGGCCTGCTGACATCAACTCCAAAACTGGACAGATCAGCTTTCAGGAAAAGAGAGCGAATGAGGGTGTGTCTACAGAATATATTAATTGATGAAAATTGGGCTGTCTGCACTCTCAAAGTGCATGTTGTTGCCAAATGTATTTCATATGCTGTAAACCTAGTTCATAGTTGTTAGTTTCCTTTAATGCCAAACAAACACATACCAATCGTTGGTTAGAAGGCGATCGAATTCGAATTCGTCCTCGCTTTCTCCCGTGTCGCTGGCTGTCGTGTCGTTTTCGTCGGTTTCGCTTGCATACGGTTCAAACCGATATGGCTCAATAGCTTCAGTTTCTTCTTCAATTTCGTTTTTCGCTACCTGCCTCCACACTACAACCATCCGTTTCAATACATGCATAATCTGTTGAATCGCTTAAGCCGCTGAAATCCGCGTCTGAATCCGAGCTAATGTCGCTATAGCTTGCTGTTCTATGCGCCATGTTTGTTTGTGTTGGCATCACTATGTGACGTCACAGGAAAATGGACGGCTGTATATAACAATGGTTAAAATCAGGCACTTTGAAGCTTTTTTTAGGGATATTGCGTGATGGGTAAAATTTTGAAAAAAAACTTCGAAAAATCAAATAAGCCTTTGGGAACTGATTTTTAATGGTTTTAACCCTTCTGAAATTGTGATAATGTTCCACTTTAATGAAATGTGACTGAGGTGTTGTGAAACAAACTAAATAATTTCCTTTAATTTATTGTCCTTATATATATACAGTATTGTGAATAAATGAGTGAAATTGACATTTTGAGGGTGCGTGTATTTCTATCACATTATGCAGTTTACAAGCACAAATACGGTGTGAATCAATCCGCGCTGTTCAATGTCATTGAGTGCTGTAAGTAAGAAAAAGAACAACAAAAGTGGAAAAACATCACAAATGGAGACACGTTTGCAAACACCAATGACATTGTATAATCATTTTCTATGCCTCATTCAGTTAATGATAACTGCTGGTTCATCGTTAGGTTTAGGTTTTACCAGATTTTCCGTATTTTTCCTACAGACAGCATTCGGTGATAGGGTTGCCAACCGTCCCTTAAAAAACGGGACGTATCCCTTATCAATCTGTAGAGGGACGCACTTTGTCCTACCGTGTAAATCAAAACAGTCTTTGAAATGTCAATGGGATTATTGCATGACGGGGTGCTTTTTGTTGCATTTTATGGTAAAGTGGCAGCACAGCACCCTTACACGTGAAATTTGATTGGGGGCAAGGAAAATATGGGGCTGGAAAAGGTGAACAATTATGTCTACAAAGCGTGATTTGCGCCACGTTTTTTTATACTGCCCATGGTGGATTGTGTGATGGTAAACGCCATGCTGCTAGTAGTGGTCATAAAAAAAACCCAGAGACAAAAATACCAGTGGAAACGCCAACAACCAACCAGAAGTCAAGCAGAATATCATTTGATTTAATTTAATTTTTGATATTTTTACATTTTGCATTAAACTCAATTTGTTTCCCAGGTAGCCTCATCTCCAAAACATGCATTTAATTAAATTCAAGTTTTAGTCAAATAGTATCGTTTCACACAAAATGGCCAAACCTATCACCACGCTGGTAGGGGTGAAGTCGATGGGTTTTGCTGGTGTACTGAGAAAAAGTGCTACCTGTAAAAGAAATTGCTATATTGTGGTTATTTTTAGCATTATTTTCCATACCAGAAAACAAACCAAAACAAAAACAGTATAAACCTTCATTAACCTAAAATGCACGGGTGGTTGTTTGTCTGTACTGTATATGGTCAGAGCCAGCCCCAGTCTGCATGAGGCCCTCAGCAAAATTTGATTTTAGGGCCCTCCATTGTTGATTTTGGGGCCCTCTAATGATTTTGAGGCACTCTATTTCTGCCAATATTATTAACTGTTGCTCATTCACACAGTGTTGTTTACATAATCTTATTGTTAGCCTGGCATGTCTTTACATATAACAAGTCATTTGCATGCATGGTGGTGGCCCAGTTAAGAACATAAATAATACCAATGCAATAATAACACAAATAATAATGAATGATGTCCCAGGTGCCACATATGGTTCATAAATTCAAAATATAGAACATTCAGCTACAATAGTGACCTGGGGTTGATTGTTCCAAGTGATAAAGCTGTTTATTTACAGTAAAAGTGTCATCTTGTCTCATCAGTCTTGTACATATTAGTCTTAAATTACCTGTTTTTATTTTTAACTCAATGTTATTATTTAATGTTTACATTCTACCGAGAGAGCACAGTCCAAAGCTAAATTCCTTGTGTATTACACATACAGTTGTGCTTGTAAGTTTACATATCCTGGGAGAATTTATGATTTTTTGGCCCTTCTTCAGAGAATATGAATGATAACACAAAAACCTTTCTTCCACTCATGCTTAATGGTTGTGTGAAGCTATTTATTGGCAAACAACTGTGTTTATTTTTTTAAAATCAAAATGACAAAAGAAAGTACCCAAATGATCCTGATCAAAAGTTTACATAACCCAGTGACTTTGATCTGATAACATGCACAAAGGTTGACACAAACAGGTTTGAATGGCTAATCAAGGTTTCAATCCTCACCTGTGACCTGTTTGTTTTTGTAATGAATGTGTGTGTATAAAAGGTCAGTGAGTTTCTGGGCTTCTGACAGACCATTGCATCTTTCATCCAGTGCTGCACATATTTTTCTAGATTCTGAGTCATGGGGAAGGCAAAATAATTGTCAAAGCATCTGCGAGAAAAGGTAATTGAACTGCATAAAACAGGAAAGGGGTATAAAAAGATATCCAAGGAATTGAGAATGCCAATCAGCAGTGTTCAAAAGCTGATTAAGAAGTGGAAAATGAGGGATTCAGGTAGACCAGCAAACATTTCAGCCACAACAGCCAGGAAAATTGTTCGAGATGCAAAGAAAAATCCACAAATAACTTAAGTTGAAATACAGGACTCTCTGAAAAATGGTGGTGTGACTGTTTCAAGATGCACAATTAGGAGGCACTTGAAGAAAAATGGGCTGCTGAGATTTACCTGCCGTAAGAATGACCTGTCAACGGTATGCAGTTATTTACTCAGCAATTTTATGTTTTTCATTTCCTCTTACTATATCCAAAATGTTTCACTCCTATTTTCAGAGAAAGGTGAGGTGTAGGTTTCAGTCGTCAAGTTGCAAGCTTGACTTATCAGACCAAATAAAACTCAATCGTAAATGACACAACATAAAAATGATACAGTGACAAAAAGTACTGTTACGGTTCAGGCTCCTGCCGCCTCTCATTCATTTTTGCGCGCCTCTGGACACGCCTCTGCGCGGCTGCAGGCAATCTGAAATCAACACACCTGACGCTGATGAGGACTCCACTCCCTTCATAAGCCAGCGCGTCCTGCGTTCCAGTGCCAGAACGTAGCTACCTGTCTCAGTACTGTAAGCCTACACGTCTCTAGCTCTCTCCCTATGTGCATTCGCTCTCTCTGTGTTTTCCCCTCCTCTGTGCTCATCGTCTTGTCGTCATCCCGCAGCGTTCCCCCATTTCCTGGTTTCGAGTTGTGTGTCTCGTCTCCCCTGAATTCCCTCCTGCTCCCTGGCTGCCTTCCCGGATCTCGACCTCTCGCCTGGACACGGACCTTGACGCCTCGCTCCTGCCTTTGACCTCTCACCTGCCCCACAAACCTCCGAGCTTGCCTTGCCCTCCCTGGACTTCTGCATCTCACTCAACACGCACATTCAACAACTTCCGGTAACACTCAGTTAAACACAACACATAGTCACACCATACTAATTTGGATTAATTACACACTCCACTTCTTTGTGTTTAATAAACACGTCTCATACATACCATAGTACTGTCACAAGTACCAAAAAATATGCAATTTGATGTAATTTTACAAAATGTACTGTGCATCCGGAAAGTATTCACAGTGCTTCACTTTTTCCACATTTTGTTATGTTACAGCCTTATTCCAAAATGGAATGCATTAATTTTGGTCTTAAACATTCCACAGACAATATCCCATAATGACAATGACTTTGTGAAAAGGTTTTTTTTTTTTTTTGCAAACGTATTAAAAATAAAAAAAATCACATGTACACAAGTATTCACAGCCTTTGCTCAATACTTTGTTGATGCACCTTTACGGTTTCAAGTCTTTTTGAATACGATATCACAATCTTGGCCCATGATTGGACAGTTTCACCCAGTTCTCTTTGCCGCACCTCTCAAGCTCCGTCCGGTTGGATGGGAAGCATTGGTTTTCAACCAGGATGTCTCTGTGGCAAATGTGGTGAATACTTATGTATATGTGAATTTTTATGTTTAATACAAAACCCAAAACCAGTGAAGTTGGCACGTTGTGTAAATGATTTGCAAATCCTTTTCAACCTATATTCAATTGAATAGACTGCAAAGACAAGATATTTAATGTTCCAACTGGTAAACTTTGTTATTTTGTGCAAATATTAGCTCATTCGGAATTTGATGCCTGCAACATGTTTCAAAAAAGCTGGCACAAGTGGCAAAAAAACAGAGAAAGTTGAGGAATGCTCATCAAACACTTATTTGGAACATCCCACAGGTGGACAGGCTAATTGGGAACAGGTGGGTGCCATGATTGAGTATAAAAGCAGCTTCCATGAAATGCTCAGTCATTCACAAACAAGGATGGGTCTAGGGTCACCACTTTGTGAACAAATGCGTGAGCAAATTGTTGAACAGTTTAAGAACAACATTTCTCAACAAGCTATTGCAATAAATTTAGGAGGGATTTCACCATCTACAGTGTGTAATATCATCAAAACGTTCAGAGAATTTGGAGAAATCACTGCACGTAAGCGGCAAGGCTGAAAACCAACATTGAACGCCCTTGACCTTCGATCCCTCAGGGGGTACTGCATCAAAAAGCGACATCAGTGTGTAAAGGATATCACCACATGGGCTCAGGAACACTTCAGAAAACCACTGTCAGTAACTACAGTTGGTCTCTACATCTGTAAGTGCAAGTTAAAACTCTACTATGCAAAGCGAAAGCCATTTATCAACAACACCCAGAAACGCCGCCGGCTTTGCTGGACCCGAGCTCATAAAATGGACTGATGTAAAGTGGAAAAGTGTTCTGCGGTCTGATGAGTCCACATTTCAAATTGTTTTTGGAAACTGTGGATGTCGTGTCCTCTGGAACAAATAGGACAAGAACCATCCGGACTGTTCTAGGCCCAAAGTTCAAACGCCAGCGTCTGTCATGGTATGGGGGTGTATTAGTGCCCAAGGCATGGGTAACTTACACATCTGTGAAGGCACCATTAATGCTGAAAGGTACATACAGGTTTTGGAGCGACATACAACTCGAAACTAGGAAATGTCGGTCTGGAACTAAGGGGCCAAGCCCAACTCCTGAAAAACAACCCCACACCATAATTCCTCCTACACTAAATTTCACACTCAGCACAATGCAGTCCGAAATGTAGCGTTCTCCTGGCAACCTCCAAACCCAGACTGGTCCATCATATTGCCAGATGGAAAAGCGTGATTCATTACTCCAGAGAAGGCGTCTCCACTGCTCTAGAGTCCAGAGGCGACGTGCTTTACACCACTGCATCCCACGCTTTGCATTGGACTTGGTGATGTATGGCTTAGATACAGTTGCTCGGCCATGGAAACCCATTCCATGAAGCTCTCTGCGTACTGTACGTGGGCTAATTGGAAGGTCACATGAAGTTTGGAGCTCTGTAGCAACTGACTGTGCAGAAGGTCTTTGCACTATGCGCTTCAGCATCCGCTGATCCCTCTCTGTCAGTTTATGTGGCCTACCACTTGGTTGCTGTTGTTCCCAAACTCTTCCATGTTCTTATAATAAAGTTGACAGTTGACTTTGAAATATTTAGGAGCGAGGACATTTCACGACTAGATTCGTTGCACAAGTGGCATCCTATGACAGTTCCACGCTGGAAATCACTGAGAGCAGCCCATTCTTTCACAGATGTTTGTAGAAACAGTCTCCATGCCTAAGTGCTTGATTGTATACATCTGAAGCCGGGCCAAGTGATTAGGACACCTGATTCTCATCATTTGGATGGGTGGCCAAATACTTTTGGCAATATAGTGTATGTTGCCATCCAAGCAACATCTTTTTCATGGACGCCCCTGCTTATTTCAGCAAGGCAATGCCAAGCCACATTCTGCACGTGTTACAACAGCATGGCTTCATAATAAAAGAGTGCGGGTACTAAACTAGCCTGCCTGTAGTCCAGACCTGTCTCCCATTGAATACTTTCCGGATGCACTGTGTATGGGTCATGTCGTACTGGATAAAAGCAAGGTCCAACAGGGATTTGATCCGCTAACACACTTGTGTTGTCCCCTCTGAAGATGTGGTGGTAGGTTGTTAAGTCATACAAATTGTCCAACCACACACTTAAGTGACATCTAGCCCCAAAGAACACACACGTACACACACATGAACACGGTGTGCTTTAAATCCTGAGACCACCCGGGACCCGACAGACCACCAGGCTGTCCAGTCGGTGGGTGCATGTTTTTGATCAGCAGGTCTGGGAACACGCATAAAACTTGGTAAAAGGTGGACAAACACACACACATGCAAAGCCGTAATACTGTCACACACACACCAAGACACACAGTCACACACATGGTCACTAATGGAGTTCTGGTTTTTATGGGGTTTTTTGTGTCAGTGTGTGTGTGTGTGTGTGTGTGTGTGTGTGTGCGTGTGTGTGTGTGTGTGTGTGTGTGTGTGTGTGTGTGTGTGTGTGTGTGTGCAAAACACTGTTAGAGCTGTGTGTGACATGATGAGAACTAATGGGCTGACTGATCGGGTCACACACAGTAGGGGGTTGAGTGTTTGGATTGGGATTAACATGGAGGACACCAGGAACAAGTCCAGGACTAATAAATTAGAGTTGACCTGGTGCTGAAATGCTTTTACTGCAATAAAGACAACTTGGAATATCTCGAAAGTAATACGCAAAATGATCACAACTCATTTACAGTATGTTCTGTCTCAACTATTAAGGAAAACCAGGTGTGCTCCTTCAGCTGTTGCATGCTGGTAGCAATACAAAGTCTTTGTGTTTTTCTTAAATAATTGAACTCTAATTTGGACATTTAAGGAAACCACAAAGACAATTTGTGTAACAAATGTGTGAATGCTGAAAATGTGACTAGAAACTGAAATGCTTTATGGAAAATGTGGAATTAGGTGTAAAGTCGGAATTTTTGGAATGTAGGCAATGTGTCCATGTGTTGAGAAATGTAAAAAAGGAAATAGCAATTTTTGTGCGGGTAAATGTAGAATGTACAAAATACAAAACCCAAATCCAGTAAAGTAGGCACGTTGTGTAAATGGTAAATAAAAACACAATACAATGATTTGCAAATCCTTTTCAACCTATATTCAATTGAATAGACTGCAAAGACAAGATATTCAATGTTCGAACTGGTAAACTTTGTTATTTTTTGCGAATATTAGCTCGTTTGGAATTTGATGCCTGCAACATGTTTCAAAAAAGCTGGCACAAGTGGCAAAAAAGACTGACGAAGTTGAGGAATGCTCATTAAACACTTATTTGGAACATCCCACAGGTGAACAGGCTAATTGGGAACAGGTGGGTGCCATGATTGGGTATAAAAGCAGCTTCCATGAAATGCTCAGTCATTCACAAACAAGGATGGGGCGAGGTTCACCACTTTGTGAACAAATGCGTGAGCAAATTGTCCAACAGCATTTCTCAACGAGCTATTGCAAGGAATTTAAGGATTTCACCATCTAAGGTCCGTAATATCATCAAAAGGTTCAGAGAATCTGGAGAAATCACTGCGTGTGTAAAGGACATCACCACATGGGCTCAAGCAAACTTCAGAAAACACTGCCGGCTTCGCTGGACCCGAGCTCATCTAAGATGGACTGATGCAAAGTGGAAAAGTGTTCTGTGGTCTGACAAGTTCACATTTCAAATTGTTTTTGGAAACTGTGGATGTCGTATCCTGCGGATCAAAGGGGAAAAGAACCATCCGGACTGTTCAAGGTGCAAAGTTCAAAAGCCAGCATCTGTGATGGTATGGGGGTGTATTAGTGCCCAAGGCATGGGTAACTTACACATCTGTGAAGGCACCATTAATGCTGAAAGGTACATACAGGTTTTGGAGCAACATATGTTGCCATCCAAGCAACGTCTTTTTTCATGGACACCCCTGCTTATTTCAGCAAGACAATGCAAAGCCACATTCTGCACGTGTTACAACAGCGTGGCTTCATAGTAAAAGACTGCAGGTACTAGACTGGCCTGCCTGTAGTCCAGACCTGTCTCCCATTGAAAATGTGTGGTACATTATGAAGCCTAAAATACCACAACGGACACCCCGGACTGTTGAACAACTTAAGCTGTACATCAAGCAAGAATGGGAAAGGATTCCACCTGAAAAGCTTCAAAAATTGCTCTCCTCAGTTCTCAAACGTTTACTGAGTGTTGTTAAAAGGAAAGGCCATGTAACACAGTGGTAAAAATGCCCCTGTGCCAACTTTTTTTGCAATGTGTTGCTGCCATTAAATTCTAAGTTAATGATTATTTGCAACAACAAAAAAAAAGTTTCTCAGTACGAGCATTAAATATCTTGTCTTTGTAGTTTATTCAATTGAATATAAGTTGAAAAGGATTTGCAAATCATTGTATTCTGTTTGTATTTACGATTTACACAACGCGCCAACTTCACTGGTTTTGGGTTTTGTATAATGATGTATTATATTCGTAACAGTATTATGTTGCCTAATGGAAGCAACAACATCATGTTAAGTTCCCATAGTGTGTCTTCGCAAGAGAGAAAAAGAGCCAATTTTGCTTTTAAAAACTCATCCATTGTATATGTTGCCATATTTACTGACTTAACAGAAAAGATAACATATAACAAAACATGGGGTGTCCCCCAAGTTTTGACACATAATTTATACAAATATGCATACATTATGTATGCATATAATAATAATAAAATAAGTTTAATTTAATTAATTGATTAACAATTAAGCAAAAAATAAATGTTGACTTATTTAAAAAAAATACTATTGTAATAAAAATAAAATATACACATACGGTTATGGTTATAGTATTGGTTTATTTAAAGCATGCATATTAACCCCTCCAAGGTTTCTCATTGTATCCCATTGGGTTGAGTTTTTCCTTGCCCTGATGTGAGATCTGAGCTGAGGATGTCATTTTGGCTTGTGCAGCCCTTTGAAACATTTGTGATTTAGGGCTATATAAATAAACTTTGATTGATTGATTGACTGATTACAATGTCAAACGTCATATATTTATATAGTAATATAAACACAATACCAAAAAAATAATACATTAAATTAAAAAGGGAAAAAAATAATTCATTATATATAAAACATTTAAATTCTTGATTTTTTTTTCAAAGGGGGTCTAACTTGAATGTCCAACTTTTTAGACTTATTCTTTTCATTAAATTACATTTATACATAAATTATACATTATGCACACACTGTATATATGTATATACACTATATTGCCAAAAGTATTTGGCCACCCATCCAAATGATCAGAATCAGGTGTCCTAATCACTTGGTGTATAAAATCAAGCACTTAGGCATGGAGACTGTTTCTACAAACATTTGTGAAAGAATGGGCCGCGCTCAGTGAGCTCAGTGATTTCCAGTGTGGAACTGTCATAGGATGCCACCTGTGCAACAAATCCAGTCGTTAAATGTCCTCGCTCCTAAATATTCCGAAGTCAACTGTCGGCTTTATTATAAGAAAAGTGAAGAGTTTGGGAACAACAGCAACTCAGCCACCAAGTGGTAGGCCACGTAAACTGACAGAGAGGGGTCAGCGGATGCTGAAGTGCATAGTGCAAAGATTTTCTGCACAGTCAGTTGCTACAGAGCTCCAAACTTCATGTGACTTTCCAATTAGCCCACGTACAGTATGCAGAGAGCTTCAGGGAATGGGTTTCCATTGCTGAGCAGCTGCATCTAAGCCATACATTACCAAGTCCAATGCAAAGCGTGGGATGCAGTGGTGTAAAGTACGTCGCCTCTGGACTCTAGAGCTGTGGAGACGCCTTCTCTAGAGTGATGAATCACGCTTTTCCATCTGATGGACGAGTCTGGGTTTGGAGGTTGCCAGGAGAACGGTACATTTTGGACTGCATTGTGCCGAGTGTGAAATTTGGTGGAGCAGAAATTATGGTGTGGGGTTGTTTTTCAGGACTTGGGCTTGGCCCCTCAGTTTCAGTGAAAGGAACTTTGAATGCTCCAGTAGACCAAAACATTTTGGACAATTACATACTCCCAACATTGTGAGAACAGTTTGGAGCGGGCCCCTTCCTCTTCCAACATGACTGTCCACCAGTGCACAAAGCAAGGTCCATAGAGACATGGATGACAGAGTCTAGTGAGGATGAACTTGACTGGCCTGCACAGAGTCCTGACCTGAACCCGATAGAACACCTTTGGGATGAATTAGAACGGAGACTAAGAGCCAGGCCTTCTCAACCAGTGTGATCTCACCAATGCGCTTTTGGAAGAATGGTGGAAAATTCGTATGAACACACTCCGCAACCTTGTGGACAGCCTTCCCAGAAGAGTTGAAGCTGTAATAGTTGCAAAAGGTGGACCAACATCATATTGAACCCTATGGGTTAGGAATGGGATGGCACTTCAAGTTCATATATGAGTCAAGACAGGTGGCCAAATACTTTTGGCAATATAGTGTATTATTACAGTATTTAATTATTAGTATTATTTTTATTTATTATTATATATATATATATATATATATATATATATATATATATATATATATATATATATATATATATATATATATATATGTAAAAATTATCATTACTATACATATAATTATTATTAGTATTATTGTTGTTATTATCATCATTATTATTATTATTATTTGGCCGTGCGCGACCCGAGGGTCCCTGGTTCAATCCCCACCTAGTACCAACCTTGTCATGTCCGTTGTGTCCTGAGCAAGACACTTCACCCTTGCTCCTGATGGGTGCTGGTTAGCGCCTTGCATGGCAGCTCCCTCCATCAGTGTGTGAATGTGTGTGTGAATGGGTAAATGTGGAAGTAGTGTCAAAGCGCTTTGAGTACCTTGAAGGTAGAAAAGCGCTATACAAGTACAACCCATTTATCATTTATCATTTATGTTTGTTTCGGGGGAAGTGACGACACTCCGTGCCATGGAGTGGTGCACATGCGCAGAAACGGTGGCTTGCGACATGCATATTATTACAATGTCAAACATCTTATATTTGTATAATAATACAAACACAAAACCAAAAAAAATAATACGTTAAATTTTAAATAAAATAAAATATTTCATTTTACATAAAACATTTAAATTGTTGATTTTTTTTCCAAATGGGGTCTGACTGGAATGTCCAAATTTTTGGACTTATTAATTTCATTAAATTGCATTTATACATAAATTATACATACACTGTATAGATGTATATATTATTACAGTACATCATTATTAGTATTATATTTATGTATTATTATTTTTATATTTGTATAAAATTATCATTACTATACATATAATAATTATTAGTATTATTATTGTTTTTATCATCATTATCATTTTTGTTACGTTTGTTTCGGGGGAAGTGACTACACTCCGCGCCATGAAGTGGCGCACATGCGCAAAAAAGATGGCTTGCCAACCGCCATTAACAGGCGAAGAAGACAAGGAAGACGGAAAGAGAAGAAGAATACAATAAACGACATGGCAGAAAGCTAAGACAGCGACATCTCAATTGGTCTAAAATGGGGGTAAATATATTAACGATATCTTTATTCGCTTGAAGTTGTGTTTGGTATACAAGTATCTAAACTGTGACATCTATTGCATGGTGTATTGCGTGATAAACCACTTTCTTGATGTTATGTCTGAACTAACTCATTTTCATCACACTGCTTGTTCATTGAAACCCTTTGTTTTTTATCAATACAAACACTTTTTCTTTATATAGATCAACACCTTCGCTTTCTAACCATGTACACAAATAGTCTATTTTGTTTATTATTTATTAGAACTTGTCATACTCGTAATGGATGGTATCAAATAGTAAATGATCGCCGTACACCACACTGACTGAAATATATCCTACTTTAATTTATTCATCAAATCAAATATTCGTTCGTCAACATTGTGCCGTTTATTCAGTGAGAAATAAGTTCAGTTCAGTTTCAGTTTATTTGGAACATGCATACGATAAAATGCAATGCATCACATATTTCCAGTTGTTTCATTACGGCACGTCCGAAAAGGAGAAGGAAGAAGCAGAGCTTTTTTAATCCTACCCCTTTTCATACCATAGCAATTTTATCCCACTTTCTTGTTCTCTGTGACAGAACAGTGAATAAATAAATAATATACCCTAGTAAATAAACAAATATTAAATACATAAATAATCCATTTTCTCCATTTTCTACCGCTTATTCCCTTTGGGGTCGCGGGGGGCGCTGGAGCCTATCTCAGCTACAATCGGGCGGAAGGCGGGGTACACCCTGGACAAGTCGCCACCTCATCGCAGGGCCAACACAGATAGACGGACAACATTCACACTCACATTCACACACTAGGGCCAATTTAGTGTTGCCAATCAACTTATCCCCAGGTGCATGTCTTTGGAAGTGGGAGGAAGCCGGAGTACCCGGAGGGAACCCACGCAGTCACGGGGAGAACATGCAAACTCCACACAGAAAGATCCCGAGCCCGGGATTGAACCCAAGACTACTCAGGACCTTCGTATTGTGAGGCAGATGCACTAACCCCTCTGCCACCGTGAAGCACATAAATAATCATTATCTAAAAAAAACTAATCATACTCGTTCTTCTTTGTACTTTGTGAACAGTTGTAGTTTGAACAGTCTCTTAAAGGCCTACTGAAACCCACTACTACCGACCACACAGTCTGATAGTTTATATATCAATGATGAAATCTTAACATTGCAACACATGCCAATACGGCCGGGTTAGCTTACTAAAGTCCATCCATCCATCCATTTCCTACCGCTTATTCCCTTCGGGGTCACGGGGGGGGGTGCTGGAGCCTATCTCAGCTACAATCGGGCGGAAGGCGGGTACACCCTGGACAAGTCGCCACCTCATCACAGGGCCAACACAGATAGACAGACAACATTCACACTCACATTCACACACTAGGGCCAATTTAGTGTTGCCAATCAGCCTATTCCCAGGTGCATATTTTTGGAGGTGGGAGGAAGCCGGAGTACCCGGAGGGAACCCACGGGGAGAACATGCAAACTCCACACAGAAAGATCCCGATCCCGGGATTGAACCCAGGACTACTCAGGACCTTCGTATTGTGAGGCAGACGCACTAACCCCTCTTCCACCGTGCTGCCCGCTTACTAAAGTGCAATTTTATATTTCGCGCGAAATATCCTGCTGAAAATGTCTCGGTATGATGACGTCAGCACGTGACGTCACGGATTGTGGAGGACATTTTGGGACAGCATGGTGGCCAGCTATCAAGTCGTCTGTTTTCATCGCAAAATTCCACAGTATTCTGGACATCTGTGTTGATGAATCTTTTGCAATTTGTTCAATGAACAATGGAGACAGCAAAGTAGAAAGTTGTAGGTGGGAAGCGGTGTATTGCGGGCGGCTGCAGCAACACAAACACGGCCGGTGTTTCATTGTTTACATTCCCGGAAGATGACAGTCAAGCTTTACTATTGGCCTGTGAAGAACTGGGACAACAGAGACTTTTAACCGGAGGACTTTTAGTTGGATGCGCAGACACGGTACCGTGAGTACTCATGCAGCTGCGGCTTCCAAACATTTGATCGCTTGCCCGTACGTGCGTGCCGCTATGTGCATGTCACGTACGTAACTTTGGGCACTTTGGGGAAATATATGTGCTGTATGAACTTTGGAGAGGTGAACGGTACTTTGGGCTGTGGGATTGAGTGTGTTGTGCAGGTGTTTGAGTTGTATTGGCGGGTTATATGGACGGGAGGGAGGAGGTGTTTGTTATGCGGGATTAATTTGTGGCATATTAAATATAAGCCTGGTTGTGTTGTGGCTAATAGAGTATATATATGTCTTGTGTTTATTTACTGTTTTAGTCATTCCCAGCTGAATATCAGGTCCCACCCGCCTCTCACAGCATCTTCCCTATCTGAATCGCTCCCACTGCCCTCTAGTCCTTCACTCTCACTTTCCTCATACACAAATCTTTCATCCTCGCTCAAATTAATGGGGTAATCGTCACTTTCTCGGTCCCAATCGCTCTCGCTGCTGGTGTAAACAATGGGGAAATGTGAGGAGACTTTCAACTTGTGATGTCACGCTACTTCCGGTAGAGGCAAGGCTTTTTTATCAGCGACCAAAAGTTGCGAACTTTATCATCGATGTTCTCTACTAAATCCTTTCAGCAAAAATATGGCAATATCGCGAAATGATCAAGTATGACACATAGAATGGACCTGCTATCCCCGTTTAAATAAGAAAATCGCATTTCAGTAGGCCTTTAAACTGGATCATATTGGTGCTTTGTTTGATGTCTTTGGTTAATCCATTCCATAATTTAATTCCACTTACTGATATGCTAGTTTTAAGTGTTGTACGAGCATACAAATGTTTTCAATTAGATTTTCCTCTAAGGTTATATTTCTCCTCTTTTGTTGAGAAGAATTGTTGTACATTCTTGGGTAGCAAGTTATAGTTTGCTTTGTACATAATTTTAGTGTTTTTGAACCTTTTTTGAGCCAAGGTAAATTTTTTTCACTGTAAAAATCCGGAGGCACACCACCAGCAGAAAACATAAAAAAATAAATGAAACTCAGCAGTTGATATTGACGGTAAAAAAGTAGTTCTCGTTAGTGCTGGATATAAATTTAAACCATAGCCAATAGGGGTGTAACGGTGCACAAAAATTTCGGTTCGGTACGTACCTCGGTTTGGAGGTCACAGTTCAGTTCATTTTCGGTACAGTAAAAAAACAACAAAATATAAATTTTGGGGTTATTTATCTACCAAATTTGCAAAAATATTTTTCTTACTGGAATATTTTATGTGAAGTAATGGGAACCTTGGATAGGTCAATAATTCATAATAACATTGATTTTGATTCAATATTATGTTTTGAGCAATGACAGTTTGAAAGAAAAAAAAAACAGCTGTTTTATTAGTCAACATTGCAACTTTTTCTAAATTACATTTCACCTTTAAGCTTTTTTATTTCACTTTTGTTATGTTTTTGTTTATTTTAATAGTATTTTTAGAATGTGCCGTGGGCCTTTAAAACATTAGCTGTGGGCCGCAAATGGCCTCCGGGGCACACTTTTGACACCCCTGCTATAGTTAATAAAAAATTTAATCTGATAAATCTATGGATTAAAAAGCAGAGCCTGGCGACGCATGCGCGTTTATCATAACTCTCTCGCTCTCTCTGTCTCTGCCCCTCCCTCGCCTGCAACATCAACGTTCAATAAAATCAATGGGATGAAAGTCATTGTTGCTATATTTTATAATTTTCCATTATTTCACCTTTCAAGGCTTTCTTAAATCTTAACAAAGAACTACATGTCTTCAACTCATCACTGAGCTTGTTCCACCATTTAACTCCTGAAACTGAAATACATTTGTATTTTATATTCGTTCTTACTTTACATATTTCAAAAATCAATACCCCCCGTAAATTATAGTTTTCTCCTCTTAATTTAAATAACCTAAGAATACAAACTGGAAGGCTGTTGTTCTTTACCCGAAACACAATTTCCATTGTTTTTAAAAATACAATATCTGAACATTTTAACACACTAGAACTTATGAATAATGGATTGGTAGGTTCATAGTAGCATGCTTTGTGTATTATTCTAATTACCCTCTTTTGAAGTTTAATTATTGGGTCTATGTTTGTTTTATAAACATTTCCCCAAACTTCAACACAATATGTTAGATATGGAAAAATAAAAGAATAATATAACATATGCAGTAATTTCTTATTCAGCATGTGTCTTACTTTATAAATAATAGCAATGGATTTGGATATTTTTCCCTTTACATATTCAATCTGCGGTTTCCAACATAATTTATGATCAATTATTATTCCCAAGAATTTAGTTTCATATACTCTATCAATTTCCACTTGATTTAATTTTAATGTTGCTTCACAATTTGTCCTTGCACCACTAAACACAATAGATTTAGTTTTCTTATCATTTAATGATAACTTA
The DNA here is from genome assembly GCF_033978685.3 of Nerophis lumbriciformis. Lineage (NCBI taxonomy): Eukaryota > Metazoa > Chordata > Actinopteri > Syngnathiformes > Syngnathidae > Nerophis > Nerophis lumbriciformis. Next base: position 23,274,776 of record NC_084574.2, read on the forward strand.
ACATCAAACCATTTTTTTAGCTGAAGCTCAACCTCAACACTTCCTTCAAGTCTTCTCCTGAACAATATACATTTATATCATCTGCAAACATAATACATTTCAATTTATTAGATACTGAACATAAATAATTTAAATAAAATATGAATAACTTAGGTCCCAATACCAAAAGTAATATATTGTATGAATGGATATACAGTCTATAGACTATTATTTATCCACTATTGGACGTAAGTAGTTTCAAAAACATCCTGAATATCATAAAAACGTTCCTCTATGCTTTATTTAAAAAAAACATGCATCTAAATCGCCTGTCAGTATAAGCGCCACAGCTGGTCGCTCACCTAATCTGCCCTAGAACTGTGTTGGCACTCAGCAAAATTATAGTCAGCAGAAAATGTTCAAGAGAGATTTCGCAAGTTAATTCATACATGTATTGTTCAAGCATATGAAAACTACCATAATTTTTTTATTTTGCTAGCAACAATAATGCCCACACGCCTCCCACATTCCTAAACTATACACGATAAGTTTATTGGAGACTCTAAATAGCAGAGGTGTGGACTCGAGTCACATGACTTGGACTCGAGTCACATGACTTGGACTCGAGTCAGACTCGAGTCATGAATTTGATGACTTTAGACTCGACTTGACAAAATGTAAAAAGACTTGCAACTCGACTTAGACTTTAACATCAATGACTTGTGACTTCACTTGGACTTGAGCCTATTGAATTGACATGACTTGACATGACTTGCTACTTTCGCCAAAACTCAAAGATGAAAAAGTTATTCGGGAGCGCTCCGTATTTTTCATTGTGTATTTGTCTATCAACGTTGCGTGTGTCAGCTCGTGTGCTCTCAGTACAATACAGCCAATCAAATTAGATCTACTTTGTTTTCATCACACAGCATTCATCCAATCAAATTGCAGGACAACCAACAAAGAAGACATGTCCAAACCACATGCCAGTGAACAAAAAATGATACCTAAAATAATTTCGTTTGGGTATAAAAATTACGAGGTGGTCAACACAAAACGGTTTGCAGTATGCAACACATGCGGTTCGAAAATTACTGATGGAGAGGCAACAACTTCCAACTTCGTCCGGCATTTGAAGTTGCACAAAGAACGGTAAGTTTTGAATGTAAGATAACGTTTATTGGCTAAGTAACGTGACTTTTATTTGCTGTGTAGTTAAATCAGTGAGGCTGTGAACTCACTGCTAACGTTATAACGTTATTGCAAACACGGGAATCTGTTGCAGTTCACTACCATATTCATACTTTTTGTTCAGTGATTTTTTTAAGCAGGGTTACGTTAGTCAATATATCACACTTAACGTTAGACGGCGGTCAGCAGCACCGCGTATTTTAGCCACCTAAAAAAAGACAAAAATAGTAAAATAAAGGTCAGTTAAAATGTATACTATATTATGAATATGTGTACCGTTTTAGCTAGCTTTCTGACATACTGTTGGTTGTTTACCTCAGTGGTCCCCAACCACCGGGCCACGGCCCGGTACTGGTCCGTGGATCGATTGGTATCGGGCCGCACAAGAAATATTTTTTTTTATTTTATTTTATTTTTTTAATTAAATCAACATAAAAAACACAAGATACACTTACAAGTAGTGCACCAACCCAAAACAACTCTCTCCCCCCTTTTGTTCTGGGCATTGAACATGAAGACTCTTCCTTCACTGTTCCAAGTGGCCATGAGAGTCTTGGCAGTGCCTGCCTCCAGTGCTCCAGTGGAGCGAGTTTTCAGCCATGGTGGCATCATACTACGTCCCCATCGTGCACAAATGACTGACAGACTCTTGGCTAATTTGGTCTTTTGCAAATGCAATGCAGCATAGGGCCCTGACATATAAAAAGTACAACTTTTTTGTTATGTTCACGTATATGTCATGTTTTTTCAATGTTAACACTTTTGTACAAATAAGTACATTTGCACTTTATTTTTCAATGTGTTTGTTCTGTAAAGGAATGAGTTAATGTTTAAAATGACTGGTTAATAGTGCTATTGTAAAGTGCAATGTCAGCACAATTTTCTTTCCTGCAATTTAAAATGCACTTGTTTTAATAAATAAATACAGCGTTTGAAAAGCATACACAATCTGTGTTAATATATTAGTCTGTGGTTAAAAGGACTTGAAAGGACTCAAAACTCAAAATGCAGGACTTAGGACTTGACTTGAGACTTTCCAGTCTTGACTTTGGACTTGACTCGGGGCTTGCCTGTCTTGACTCGGGACTTGACTCGGACTTGAGGGCAAAGACTTGAGACTTACTTGTGACTTGCAAAACAATGACTTGGTCCCACCTCTGCTAAATAGTTCTGCAGGTATGAATGTGAGTGTAAAACATTGTTTTGTCTATTTATGTGCCCTGCGATTGGCCTTGCTAATTTTCATTAGCTTGTCAATGAGCTTCTTCATTATACGTTAGCATTAAGCTAGCAGCATTAGAGCCAACCTTCATCCTGTATAATTGTATTGCTTTTTTCCGTGTATTCCAAACTGTATTATTAATTTAACATGATTCCTACATGTGTGTGCACTTCATGTGTTTATTGATGTACTTGCCTTAGTGTGCTTAGTTTTACAGTGACTTCATTGTGGAGAATATCAATAAACTACCTCAAGTTGTTTTCCATCTCTAATTCAAAGGACTATCTACACATTTGTCAAACTAAATTCCAACATTCAAGGAGGGCAGAGTATAGTGTAGCCTGTGTTACATTTGACAACAAGCTGCAACAATTGAAAAATGGAGCAAAACGATATAAGAGAAAATAACACAGATCTTAATAAAACAGATTTATTTTTAAATATATGTAAAATATTTGTTTAATAATTTTAAAGAAAATCGAGTAAATTAATCATGATGTCATAAATATGATGATGTCCTATTGACCATGCCCCCACCACACCCTAGCCCCGCCCCAAACGCCACATGTATACAGGCAATCTGGGGGAAACCTTTGTAGAGAGGTGATCAAATGGCAGTTGGTTGTTTTTAACAAAGACTTCCTTTGACTTTTCCAGCGGTCCAGTACTCGGAGGCGTTATCATGAGGATGGCATCTCAGATGAGGAGATTGATGGCAAGAGAATGTTTGATCTGGAGGAAAAGGTCAACAGCCAAAGATTCCCCTCTGATCGGATCATTCGCATGCAAGGAAAAGGTAGAAAAGTACATTTATTGACACGTGCATCTGCTAATTATTAAGAATTCAGTAATGGTCAATATGGTTTGGCTCATCTCTTTTTGCCAAGCTCCCATTCTAGAGCCTTTTGGGATAATTATTTCTTTGGCCAAACTACACTATATTGCCAAAAGTATTTGGCCACCTGCCTTGACTCACATGTAAACTTGAAGTGCCATCCCATTCCTAACCCATAGGGTACAATATGATGTGGGTCCACCTTTTGCAGCTATTACAGCATACCTGCCAACTACTGCGGTTTTCCCGTAATTAGTACGGTTTTCATCAACCTATTCCGGGTTACGGTTGCAGTGATAAAAAATACGGTTTTTCATTAATTAAAAAAAAAAATTTTTTTTTAAGTTTTATTCACGAAATCGCGTAACAACAATGACAATCGACACTGCTTCCCATCGAGCCATTCCGAATGCCATGCGCAAGGCTATTTATAGCACAGCTGCCAAGCACGAGGCACCATGCAGTTGCCATTGTTTCCAAACGAGCGAACGATCATGGAATCAGCCGGAGAAAAATCGCAAACAAGTCTTAAACCGAAAAGAAAACTGCAGTCATTCCGTGAAGAATATTCAAAAGCCTATCCGGGAATAATTACCCGTTCCAAAAAGGGTGAAAACTACGCGAATTGCACCTTGTTTTCGATATTTCGATGACGACATTGGAAAAGTATTGTCAGTACTTCTGTCTTTGAGGGAATGCAATACGGCTTCCACAGGCGAAAACATTTACAAAATACTCGCGGAAGAAATAGACTCAAACGAAATTCCTTGGCAGAATTTGGTTTGCTTTGCTGCCGATAATGCTGCAGTGATGATGGGATCTAAAAATGGTGTTGCAGCTTTCATTACGGAAATGTCTCCTTCGGTTTACATCGCCGGTAAGTACAGTTCGTAGCATAAAAAAACTCACAAAACATAACATTTTAAGTAAATCTTTTATTACATAAACAATAAATCAAATCAAAAATTATTTCTGTGTACAGTATATTTTTTTAATTTGTGATAACGATAGCATGTTCAAAACAAGTACGGTAACATATAACTATCATTCTATTCTATTACTTCTTAATTCTATGATGCTATTGAATTACATTTTAATGAAGTAAACTTATCATAAAGTTACCATATCATTTTTGCAGTATGATCAATCTGATAGAATAAATTTGGATTTTAGCCACAAAAAGGTAATGACACCAATGTTATCTATTGGAATTGTTTAATACTGTTATGCTGTTAAAAGTGTTTATACTATTTATGCTTTCAAGTCCAAGTTGAAGAAATCTTGTTAAATGTTGACAGCATAACTACCAAAATACAGAAGTATGTCCTTAATATTTTTGCAGTGCTATTTCTGTTGAAAAGTTAAAATGATTACATTAGAGATGTGATGTGCCACTTTTCAAGTGTCTGATGGCTTAAATTAATTTTCATTAATTTTTCATATTTTGAATTCTTTTGAAAGGCTTATAAAAAAACTACATTTGAATTGTAATTCCATGCTATTGACAGGACTATTAATTTTAATGAAGTTAGCTTACCATGTTTACAGTATGATAATTGTGATAGAAATGTGAATTTTAGGCACAGAATATTTTTTACAATTGAACAAGGCAGTAGATTATACAAGCTTGGACAGAAAGTTAATAATGACACCAATTCTTTTTTTAATGGAATTGTTTAGTACTGTTTTACCATTTGTTTACTGTAAAAAGTGTTTATACTGTTTATACTTTCAATTAACAAATTGAAGTCTTGTGAAAGGTTGACAGGATAACTGGCAATAACTGTCAAAATAATTTCAAACTATTGAAGTTAGCTTACAGAATAAACATGTCAATCAACCCATATGATTTTTGCTTTAATATTTTTGTTTTGAAAAGTCACTGTGACTGATAGAAAAGTGATGGTTTTAGCAACATTTTAACCTGTCTGAATGCTAATAATCATTTTGCGTCGGGGGGCAAAGCCTAAACCCCCCACCAGGACTTTGTCCTGGACCTACCGGGGCCTGCGGCCCCTGGACCCTGGCTACTAGGTTTTTCTGATTTCAAAAGTTGGCAGGTATGTTACAGCTTCAACTCTTCTGGGAAGGCTGTCCACAAGGTTGCAGAGTGTGTTTATGGGAATTTTCGACCATTCTTCCAAAACGAATTGTCCAAAATGTTTTGGTATCCTGGAGCATTCAAAGTTCCTGTCACTGGAACTAAGGGGCCAAGCTCAACTCCTGAAAAATAACCCCACACCATAATTCCTCCTCCACCAAATTTGGAGTACGAAATGTACCGTTCTTCTGGCAACCTCCAAAACCCAGACTCGTCCATCCGATTGCCAGAGGGAAAAGCGTGATTCATCACTCCAGAGAAGGCGTCACCACTGCTCTGGAGTCCAGTGGCGACATGCTTTACACTACTGCATTGGACTTGGTGATGTATGGCTTAGATGCAGCTGCTCGGCCATGGAAACCCATTCCATGAAGCTCTCTGCGTAGTGTACGTGGGCTAATTGGAAGGTCACATGAAGTGTGGAGCTCTGTAGCAGCTGACTGCAGAAAGTCGGCGACCTCTTTGCACTATGCGCTACAGCATCCGCTGACCCCTCTCTGTCAGTTTACGTGACCTACCACTTGGTGGCTGAGTTGCTGTTGTTCCCAAACTCTTCCATTTTCTTATAATAAAGCCGACAGTTGACTTTGGAATATTTAGGAGAAGAAATTTCACGACTGGATTTGTTGCACAGGTGGCATCCTATGACAGTTCCACGCTGGAAATCACTGAGCTCCTGAGAGCGGCCCATTCTTTCACAAATGTTTGTAGAAACAGTCTCCATGCCTAAGTGCTTGATTTTATACACCTGTGGCCGGGCCAAGTGATTAGGACACCTGATTCTGATCATTTGGATGGGTGGCCAAATACTTTGGCAATATAGTGGTATATCCATCTTTAGAATGATGGCGGGTAAGCTTGGGCGATAAATCGATTTTATCAATAAATTCGATTTTTTTGTTACAGATGATTTAAAAAATCAAAAATCAGTTTTCCCTCTTGTCGTCCGCGGCATATTTTTTGCCCCAAGGAACTTCCGTAGCTTCCGCTCTCCCTCTTATTATTATTAAATTTAAATTTTCCTGAGGGAACTCTCCTGAAGGAATCAATAAAGTACTATCTATCTATCTATTACCTTATGGAGATTCTCACACATATAGCACAACATGGCTAATGTTAACAAAAAACGAGAGAGAGACGTTTGTTCCAAAGAAAACAATAGTGTTGTCAGCGGTTTGGTTTTGTGGAACAAATGACTGCACGCTGCAAAGTTTGTGTTACAAAAGGCAGCAGCACAACAACTTTATTACAGCATCTGAAACAGAAACATCCATTCGCAACTCTTTACAAGGCAAACAGAAAAATAACAACAAACAAACTCCCGCGTAAACGCACAGGCCCCAATGTGGCCCCAACGTGGCCTGGACGTCACTTGCATGCGCACTTTCATAAAGTGAAAACAAAGAAAGTTGACCGGGAGGAAGTCGCTACTACTACAAAATAAAATGAAAGTCGCAACATCTTAAAAATTTGTGTTTTTTTTACGTGAAAGTAAATGAAAGTAATATAATGTATGAGTGGATGTACTGTATATAGTGTAATATATTTGAGAGGGTTGTCATTTTTTTATGACTGTTAAGTAGAGGAGACACGGACATCAGCGCGGAGCTACGGGAGCTTTATTTTTCAACTCACATGTAAGCAAATGCGCCACATCATCAATTCCGGCTTGAACGCTGAGTACCGTATTTTTCGGACTATAAGTCGCAGTTTTTTTCATAGTTTGGCCGGGGGTGCGACTTATACTCAGGAGCGACTTATGTGTGAAATTATTAACACATTACCGTAAAATATCATATAATATTATTTAGCTCATTCACGTAAGAGACTAGGCGTATAAGATCTCATCGGATTTAGCGATTAGGAGTGACAGATTGTTTGATAAACGTATAGCATGTTCTATATGTTATAGTTATTTGAATGACTCTTACCATAATATGTTACGTTAACATACCAGGCACGTTCTCAGTTGGTTATTTATGCCTCATAAAACGTAAGCTTATTCAGCCTGTTGTTCACTATTCTTTATTTATTTTAAATTGCCTTTCAAATGTCTATTCTTGGTGTTGGGTTTTATCAAATACATTTCAATCAGTGCGACTTATATATGTTTTTTTCCTTCTTTATTATGCATTTTCGGGTGGTGCGACTTATACTCCGAAAAATACGGTATTTCATTTTGAAAGTCAACAGGATTCATTTATTTTGTTTGTCAATGACGTCCCGTCCAACACAGGCAAATTTTACCTAATATTAAACCGCCATGTTGTGGCGACCTGCAAAAATAGAAGCTCTACGTATATTTAGTGCACGGCTGCCGGATGACACCAGCATGGCGGCGCATGTGGTCCGCCGACGGTGGAAACTGACATGTTGACTCGAATGTAAACAAAAAGAATGCTCCGCTGTTACGCATCCAGTTGGTCATATAAAAGCAACACTTTTACATTATCTCCATTATTTGTATTCATTTTTTTTATTTTCATTAAAAAAATTTAAAGTAGTGAAACAATTAGAAAACATTGTCAATTTAATTTTCTGTGAAAAAAGTATGAGATTTTATTTTTAAGTCATATCGCCCAGGCCTACTGGAGGGGTAAAATGTTCCTGTATATGTTGTTACTTTGCTTGTAAAAGTGACGCAACAAATACAAGCTAAGTAGCTGCTTATATTTTTACGAGCTGTTGCACCAGAATAAGAATAAGTCTATACAGTAAGTGGACATTTTGTACGCAGTATCACCGGTTATTTCTATGAGGGTCGGACTTCCACCTTAAAGGGGAACATTATCACAATTTCAGAATGGTTAAAACCATTAAAAATCAGTTCCCAGTGGCTTATTATATTTTTCGAAGTTTTTTTCAAAATTTTACCCATCACGCAATATCCCTAAAAAAAGCTTCAAAGTGCCTGATTTTAACCATCGTTATAAACACCCGTCCATTTTCCTGTGACGTCACATAGTGAAGCCAACACAAAGTAACATGGCGGAAAGAACAGCAAGCTATAGCGACATTAGCTCGGATTCAGACTCGGATTTCAGCGGCTTAAGCGATTCAACAGATTACGAATGTATTGAAACGGATGGTTGTAGTGTGGAGGCAGGTAGCGAAAACGAAATTGAAGAAGAAACTGAAGCTATTGAACCATATCGGTTTGAACCGTATGCAAGCGAAACCGACGAAAACGACACGAGAGCCAGCGACACGGGAGAAAGCGAGGACAAATTTGGCGATCGCCTTCTAACCAACGATTGGTATGTGTTTGTTTGGCATTAAAGGAAACTAACTACTATGAACTAGGTTTACAGCATATGAAATACATTTGGCAACAACATGCACTTTTAGAGTGCAGACAGCCCAATTTTTATCAATTAATATATTCTGTAGACATACCCTCATCCGCGCTCTTTTCCTGAAAGCTGATCTGTCCAGTTTTGGAGTTGATGTCAGCAGGCCAGGGAAGCTAGGGTCGATAGGGGGTTTAGCTCGCTCGTCTGGGGGAACAAACTGCCGCCATTGCTTGCCGTGCTACCGAGGTCCTTTGTCCCTGAATTGCTCACACACTCCGGCAGATTCAATGGGGTTCTGGCGGCAGATTTCTTTGACTTTATCGTTGGAAATGCATCTGCTTTGAGTGTCGCAGGATATCCACACATTCTTGCCATCTCTGTCGTAGCATAGCTTTCGTCGGTAAAGTGTGCGGAACAAACGTCCAATTTCTTGCCACTTTCGCATCTTTGGGCCACTGGTGCAACTTGAATCCGTCCCTGTTCGTGTTGTTACACCCTCCGACAACACACCGACGAGGCATGATGTCTCCAAGGTACAGAAAACAGTCGAAAAAACGGAAAATAACAGAGCTGATTTGACTCGGTGTTGGCGGATTGCTTCCCAATGTGACGTCACAACGTGACGTCACATTGGGAAGCAATCCGAGAGCGAATACTAGAAAGGCGTTTAATTCGCCAAAATTCACCCATTTAGAGTTCGGAAATCGGTTAAAAAAATATATGGTCTTTTTTCTGCAACATCAAGGTATATATTGACGCTTACATAGGTCTGGTGATAATGTTCCCCTTTAACTAGTCCCATTTTAATGTTTGAATTTCTGTCTTTCAGATTTTACTTATGAGTTCATCCAAAGAGGTGGCATGAAAGATCCACTCCTCTTTGAGGAAACTGATGACCTGGGGATAAAGTACATATTTCTTCCTTCACTTTTCTTCCACTCATAATGGTCGATGAAGATGAACACTTTTGTTTTTTTTATTTTATAGGATGCCTGATCCAGACTTCAGTGTCACTGATGTCAAGATGTTTGTTGGTAAGACTTGTCTTCTTGTAATACTTCACTAATCCACAATGTGCAGCTTTATTTATTCTGACATCACCGATATGCACAGTTAGGAACCAGACAGAGCTAGAGGTTTAAGGATTTTACCTTTATACGCTACTACAATGTATTTGAAATAAAACAAGATGGAATTAAAGTGTAGATTTCACCTTTATATAGGTCATATTATGATTGTTTTTTACATTTAAAACACTTCCTTGTGGTCTACATCATTCTCTATCTGTGGTACGTGTACGCAGGATTCATCTACTTCAGGGGTGTCAAACTCATTTTAGATCGGAGGCCACATGGAGAAAAATCTATTCTCAAGTGGGGACTGCTACAATCACGGCACAATAACTTACAAGTAAAGACAACTTCCGATTGTTGTCTTTGTTTAAAAATAGAACAAGCACATACTGAGATTGTACAAATCATAATGTTGTTGTTTTTTTGTTGCGGTTAATAGTAAATATACTTTATTTGTCGTTATTTATGTTTTTGTCGGTATAGCTCGGTTGGTAGAGCGGCCATGCCAGCAACTGGAGGGTTGCAAGTTCGATCCCCGCTTCCGCCATCCTAGTCACTGCCGTTGTGTCCTTGGGCAAGACACTTTACCCACCTGCCCCCAGTGCCACCCACACTGGTTTAAATGTAACTTAGATATTGGGTTTCACTATGTAAAGCGCTTTGAGTCACTTGAGAAAAAGCGCTATATAAATGTAATTCACTTCACTTCACTTCACTTTATATTTTCTGAATAAATTATGTGATAATGTTCCTCAGTCAACTCATGGGTGTTCATTTTCAATCTATCAAGATAAAACAAATTATATCAAAATCTAATTACAGGATGTTATTTATGTAGTTTGATCATTATTCTCGACTGATGTACTAACATCAAGTGGTTTATTTTGTACATATGTAGCATCATCTACAAAGATACAAATAATTGCTATTGCGACATCCAGTGGACACATTTAGAACAGCTGTTTCTTTCATTCAAAATTTCAGGTTAATTTTATACTTAGCAAACTCATTCCGCGGGCCGGATAAAACTTGTTCGCGGGCCTGATCCGGCCCTCGGGCCGTACGTTTGTCACCCCTTGTCTACTGGTTCGCCAAATAAACACCTGATATAAGTACAGTGTTTTATATTCCGATGTTCTAACAGTGTTACTATTCAAACTGTGTGTAATTACACTTAGACTTCGACTTAGACTTCCTTTTTATTTTCATTCAAATTTGAACTTTACAGTGGCCAAAAATATTAAATATACTTGTTAAATAAAACTTCTGCCTTGTTTTTTTATGAATACATAGGCCTACTACGCTACTGTATTTTATTGTTGGTCAATACAGTAGTACTTGGAGAACCACGTTTTTTCTGAGGTGGTACTTGGTAAAAAACAAAAGTTTGACAACCACTGGTCTACATAACATGTAATGGTTGGGTTTTGGCCCAAAATTATGCGTGGATTATGTTTTTCAGACCATTTTCAAGCCGCTTTCTGACTGTCTCTTAAGGTTTGTGCTGTTTTGTGGGCGGTCTTATTTATGTGGCTCCACTTCAACAGCATTGTATCATTACATTCAGAACTATTTAATGCTCATCCACTAGAGAGCAGAAGGTACATAATTAACCTATGTAATGTATCCAACTGCTTTCTAAACAACACAATAATGGTGCCGTCTTGATGGTGTGCCATGCAATTGTTCTTATGTAAAATATGCACATTGGCTCGGTCAAAGTTGTAAAATACTGACTTAAGCAATTAAGGTGCATCTGGTCGACACATTGGCTTAAAAGGAACCGCTGTTTTTTTAAATTTTGTCTATCATTGACAATCTTTATGTGAGGCCAGCACACATGTTTTTCTTCCTTTAATGCATTTTAACTTGTAAATAGATGCTAGCAAAAGTCAAGCTAACAATGGGGGTAATGGGATTCGATCTATTCCGCCAATAAAGCGCTCTAAAAAAAACATCCATCAATGTTTTCTATGCTATAAGTGTACATGTAATGTAGTAACAGACACATTCTTAATAACATGTAATATTTGCATATTTTTGTTTGTATATGGCATCACATTAATTTCACAGTTGCTTCACAACATTTTTTTCTTTCAACCAACAACTACTGCTAATCATGGCAGAGACTTCACAAGAAACAACGACAACTATTTTGGGACAAATAATAATCTAGAACCTTATATTTTTTAACCTGAATATACAGAAGACGAGCTACAAGTTTTACAAGCTGAGTGATAAGCAGATCCAGCAAGTAGCACTTTTGCTAAGTGCTAAACAATAAATATAATATATGAACATAATAAAACAATCACTTAATGTACAATAACTAGAATGCCGACTGATAGGATGTTTATATCTTCCCCTTTAGTTGAAGAATTAATCATAATCCTCACGCAGGAAAAAAAAAAAAGATGGACGCAAAAGAGTGTCTTTATAGATAAGACTTAGACAAACTTTAATGATCCACAAGCGAAAATGTTCCACACAGTAGCTCAGTTAGAAATGATGGAAAGGATAATGCACACAAGGGCACAAAAAGAGGGCGAAAACAAAAGGTGTAAAGTAGACTAAAAATGTTTGTCTCTAATTACCGGTAACTTTGACCAATTCAGAGGCAATGCAGCAGCTCACTGGCCCAGTATGTCAATAGCTGCATACCTCCCTGTGATCATGGCGTCGCTGAAAGTAGTTCCTCTGTGTTAGCTCTAATAATAAGAATGCCGCTAATACTTGGTTGATATTCACATCAAGTAAATGGAGTATTTTTAGCGGTTTTTGGATGTTTTTTAGAGGCTTTATAAGCACAATATAGGACTCCTATTATCTGCATTGTAAGCCACCTCATACTTGCTGTATATTACAAATTTAAATGTATAAAAAAGAAAGACGTGTGTTCTTGTCTCACATAGGGATTGTGAATGATAGGGAAAATTCTAAAAAATAAGGTGCTTTAAGAACACAAATAGCAAACAAAAGCAGGTTAAAAAGTAAAAATATTGTGGAACAATGCCATTATAAAGGCACTTTAGATCCTATAGTATCATGTAAAATACAATAAATGATTGTTTTTGTATACTGTACATGTTATGTGTAGTGTTCTGTTTGTGGCCATTTCTCCAAAAAAGGTGTTGGTGTGTATTGAATAAAATCTGTCACTTAGACAGCTCTTTATCTTTAATTTCAGCTCGTTTGTATAGTAAACATTACTCAGCTCAGCCACTAAGGGTAGTAATGCAAAAGCTGCATGCAATTGCATTCATAAAATAATGGTCGTACTGTATTTACAGTATATTACAGTACCTTTTCTGTTTCATTAGTGGGTATGTATGACTTAGACATACAACAGAATGTAAAATACATACTATAATATATTTTACTAAATGCATCTTTAAAAAAAAAATAATCCCAAAATGTATAATTTTGAAAACTGTAGAAAATAATGTAATTAATTATATTTTAATAATAATATTTTAAGATGTTATAATTTGTGTCTTTACCTTACCATTCTCCACTTAGGTAGCAGACGTATGATTGATGTCATGGATGTTAGCACTCAGAAGGGAACAGAGATGTCCATGGCCCAGTGGACACGTTACTACGAGAGTTGTCCGTCTCAGAGGGAGAAACTCTACAATGTCATCAGTCTGGAATTCAGCCACACAAAGATGGAAACCTTGGTCAAGAGACCTTCCACGGTATGTTCATTCGTGCACTTATTTTTTATGTCAATGATTAATCAATACATAAATAAAAGGCTTGTATCTGTCAAATGTATATTACATTAAATTCACTTTGTATCATACACTGTACATAATTGTTGTATATTTTAAATTATTGGCAAGCACCTAAGGGCAAGTAAGGTCTTGATACAGTATGTCTGTGTAAAGAACTAATGATCATTTGATGTTTGTTTTCATCAGAGAAATGTATGCAGCTAATAGTTTTGGTTAGTCAGCCTGTAAATTTACTTAACCTTCGTGCAACCTTAAGATTGACTACACACACCTACCCATGGGACCCAACTGTGTCTCGCACATAAAAGAGTCATAAGTCAGCAGAAGATTATGATTAGTTTTTTACTTTCATCGCTTAAAATCTTTTAACAACTTCAGCTTTATCTATTGATATAATGTTTTTATTATTTTTTATGTTTTGTTTTATGGCCCTTTTGTCAACACAGACAATTGCATGCATTTTGGCACAAATGCATGCAATACATCCATCTTTGCACACATACTAAATAACAATAATAATATAAGCATTAAGATAACATTAAAATTTGATTTGAACTTACTGCACCCTTTTGTACACATTTTTTTTTAGCTTTTTCTATGCAAACTTCCCAGACAAAAAATCTCTGAGACTTATAAGATGTGTTTTTGATCATGTTGAAACAAATCTTTTATACATATTCTCACTGTCCAAGAAAATTTTCATTGCATTTCAGTTGTTTAATGTCATACATTTATGCTCACCAAAGCTATGCAAATATTATTCATCATTGTCCTCTAGTGCCATCTAGTGGTCAAGGGGCGCAATTCACCAAAATAATAATTTCTTGTTTTTCATCCATCCAATCATTTTCTACCGATTCTCCCTCTCGGGGTTGATCAGAACTAATTTGATTTTAATGTAAAAAGCATAGTAATATACCAATATTTTAGTCTTTTAAAAATAGCAGTTATAATGCATGTCAATTGGACCGAAAGAGATCTTTAAATTAAGTGTGTATACTATATTTTAATCTCGTTTTCTAACAACAGTGCAATCAAAAACACAATGCAATTTTAAAAATAACTTGTTTAAAAAGTCCACGTTAGATTTTAGTCCGCTAATCTTCAAACTGAACAATCTATTACTTAAGAGATTTAAAAATACAGTTTTGCTCAAGGGTTTCAAAGAAGAAATGCAGGTATAGTTGCCTGGAAAGGCAAAATGAAATAACCGATAAGGCAATAATGCGCCAAGAAAAAGGTTGGGTGGATTGAAGTACTGGAGAAGTAAAACATGGTCCTGGGATTCTACCAAACTGCAAATCCATGATCAGCTTGTACACATGAATGGATACAATCTCTTCCAACTGTATCACTTTCCTGTTGGAAGTTGTAGCGAGTCACAAGCCCCCTCTTGCAACTCCACTCGGGGGACACTGAGGTCTATGAATGCCACTTGTTATTTTTAGAAGCAGGACTAACTGATCAGCAAGAGTTCATCATAATTACAGCTATTGATACAAGTATTTGTACTGTTCTATCAGTATCAAAATGTTACATTGAATCACTTTTTGGCAACCAAGAATACATTGATTTATTGACTACATCCAAACACTTAAACGATATATATTATGTGCATGAACAAATTACAGTTAATATTGTATGTAGCTTTGAAACAAGAAAGAACGTTTTAGCACATCAAAATCGGATCAATAACATTCCTTTATAATCTCATTAATAACATAGAAATGGACAACTCTTTCATTTATCAGACGTGGTAAAGGCTTAAATAATTTCAAACACATATCGTTACGATAACCACAAATATAAGTGTTTGTCTTACATGTAGTAGTCAGTTGTGGGCAGACAAAGCCCAAGCAATGCAGTTTTAAAAAGCGGTGCGCACTCCTGCAGTGGGAATAGATTTTTGGCAGGGAATAAATTTTTGGCACAACAATAGAAGCAGCAAATATAAAATTTAACTTACATATGTGTAGATATCACGATCAATGACTCGTCTGCTGATTGAATCATAGCTGTAAAAATAAAATGTTTCCTCTTCACTTTTGCCAGTTGTACAGATATTATGATGTGAAACATGTTAAATCCATAAATTTTGGTTTTGGCGGTGACCGACTTTCTCATCTCACAAGGAAAAGCATCTGGTTGGCTCTCCTTTGTGACTAACCCGAACCCCTCTTTTTTTAGTACGCAGTTCAAGAGCTGTGATTAGATATAATCCAAACTTGTTCCACACATGTACAAGACAAAATATAATATGATTGGATTTCTGTCAGCATTTTCGTCTCGAAGTTATACAGTCGTGGTCAAAAGTTTACATACACTTGTGAAGAACATAATATCATGGCTATCTTGAGTTTCCAATAATTTCTACAACTCTTATTTTTTTGTGATGGAATGATTGGAGCACATACTTGTTGGTCACAAATAACATTCATGAAGTTTGGTTCTTTTATGAATTTATTATGGGTGTTCTGACCACTGAAGGTTCTTGGCAGCAGTTGGGTGTTCCAACAGCACAATCACCCCAAACACATGTCAAAAGTGGTAAAGGAATGGCTAAATCAGGCTAGAATTAAGTTTTTAGAACGGCCTCCCCAAAGTCCTGACTTAAACGTGTGGACAATGCTGAAGAAACAAGTTCATGTCAGAAAACCAACAAATTTAGCTGAACTGCACCAATGTTGTCAAGAGGAGTGGTCAAAAATTCAAGCAGAAGCTTGTGGATGGCTACTAAAAGCGCTTTATTGCAGTGAAACTTGCCAAGGGACATGTAACCAAATATTAACATTGCTGTATGTATACTTTAGACCCAGCAGATTTGGTCACATTTTCAGTAGACCCATAATAAATTCATAAAAGAACCAAACTTCATGAATGTTTTTTGTGACCAACAAGTATGTGCTCCAATCACTCTATCACAAAAAAACAAGAGTTGTAAAAATGATTGGATACTGAAGACAGCCATGACATTATGTTCTTTACAAGTGTATGTAAACTTTTGACCACGACTGTATGTTAACGAACATGTCAGTTAATTGTGGTATCGTCTTGGTCAATGCTTTTGATCTGTTATCGTTTTATTTTTATCTGCTACAATATTTAAAAACAAAACCCAAATAAAATAAACAGCTTCCAGCCCAGAACAGGCACGGCTGACTCTCAAATAGATTGCAGTTGTGCGGGAAACACTGTTAATCTCATCACAACCCGTCGAGACAGACGGCCGCCCCACATAGTCTGGTTTCTATTAGGGTTTTTTCCTTCGGAGGGAGTTTTTCTTTGCTTCCATCTCCAAGTGCTTGCTTATGTGGGGTTTAGTGGGCCATTTAGTGCCTTGAAACAGCTTCTGTTGTTAATTGGCCCTGTATAAATACAATTGACTTGACTTCAGCAATTTGCAGAAAAGGGAAATGTACTGTTAGGGCCTGACTGTGCACATTTTTACAAACTCACCAAAAATGTCTATTCTCTCTCTCGACCCTCTCAGCTAGATCTTATCGACTGGGTTGACAACATGTGGCCTCGTCACTTGAAAGAGAGGCAGAGGGACTCGACCAACTCAATCAGTGACATGCAGTATCCCAAAGTGCAAAAGTAAAATTTATTCTGTTCAATTAGTCAGACAAACATTTTTATTCTTTGACAATTTTGCTTTTTATTATTTTTTGCACAGATACTGTCTGATGAGTGTGGATGGATGCTATACAGACTTTCACATCGACTTTGGAGGCACATCTGTGTGGTATCATGTTCTGAGAGGCAGCAAGGTGCGTGTGTATGTACAAAACCCAAAACCAGTGAAGTTGGCATGTTGTGTAATTCGTAAATAAAAACAGAATACAATGATTTGCGAATCCTTTTCAACTTATATTCAATTGAATACACTGCAAAGACAAGAAAATTTAATTTTTTTTTGCAAATAATCATTAACTTAGAATTTAATGGCAGCAACACATTGCAAAAAAGTTGGCACAGGGGCATTTTTACCACTGTGTTACATGGCCTTTCCTTTTAACAACACTCAGTAAACGTTTGGGAACTGAGGAGACCAATTTTTTAAGCTTTTCAGGTGGAATTATATCCCATTCTTGCTTGATGTACAGCTTAAGTTGTACAACAGTCGGGGTCTCCGTTTTTTACGCCTCATAATGCGCCACACATTTTCAGTGGGAGACAGGTCTGGACTACAGGCAGGCTAATCTAGTACCCACAGTCTTTTACTACAAAGCAACACTTGCAGAATGTGGCTTGGCATTGTCTTGCTGAAATAAGCAGGGGCATCCGTGAAAAAGACGTTGCTTGGATGGCAACATATGTTGCTCCAAAACCTGTATGTACCTTCCAGCATTAATGGTGCCTTCACAGATGTGTAAGTTACCCATGCCTTGGGCACTAATACACCCCTATACCATCACAGATGCTGGCTTTTGAACTTTGCGCCTATAACAGTCCGATTGGTTCTTTTCCTCTGTTGGTCCTGAGGACACGACATCCACAGTTTCCAAAAACAATTTGAAATGAAAAGAAGACGCCTGCGCTGCTAAAGAAGCTGCCCCAAAACCAGCAGCGAAGAAAACTAACACAAACACAAATTATCATCATGGGGGGAAAAAAGATTGTGCATTTCTGTTTCAAAATAAGAGTCAGCATGGAAAATTGTTCACAGGTAGCGACATATCCATTTATAGCGGTTAAAATTCATTGGTTGCGGGTTACAACAAATAAATAAATGACTGGGAAACACTAACAATGTAGTTTAGTGAAAGCTAAGATGCAGCACATCAACATTTATGCTGGTGTTTTCTCAGGTTTTCTGGTTGATCCCTCCAACTACTCAGAACTTAGAGCTGTATGAAAACTGGGTGCTGTCTGGAAAACAGGGTGATATTTTTCTGGGCGATCGAGCATCTGAATGCCAGCGGATAGAACTTCTGCAAGGGTGTACCTTCATCATACCGTCAGGTGACTATTGACATAAATGTTACAGTTTGTGATGTATGCACATACTAACACGTTCTGTTTCCTAGGTTGGATTCATGCTGTGTACACACCCGTGGATTCGATTGTGTTTGGAGGAAATTTTCTCCACAGCTTTAACATTCCTATGCAATTAAACATCTGCAATATTGAGGACCGCACACGGGTAGGTACAGACACGCTGCCAACATGAAGAAACACATTTTCAACTGGCCCGTGATCCTCTTCCACCTTTCACAGGTTCCAGTGAAGTTTCGTCACCCATTCTTTTATGAAATGTGCTGGTATGTGTTGGAGCGATATGTCTTCAGTCTGACCAAGACGTCTTATCTTACGCCAGATTTCCAGAAATGGTCTATAGGCATCGGTATGAGGACAAAGGCATAACATTGTTTTTTTGTTGTGTATAAAAACATACAAAAAACTCATTTTTATGTCAAATGAACAACTTGTGTCTGGCGCAGATCCAGCTAGTGAACGTATGAAAGAAGAAGATACAAGTGCACCTGAAGAAGATGATTCAGAGCAGCTGTCTGAAAGACCAGTTCTTTTCACTCCGTTGGAACTGGAGGGGTTGTGGACCTTGGTGGGGAAACTTGAGTCACTGCCATCCAACAAGAAGTGTGTCCCTGCAGGGATACACAATTCCCAGGCACTCATCACACATATTAAGGTAACATACAGTATGTGTGTTTGCAGACACCATTTCACCATTATAAATGTTTATTATTTAACAGTACAGTAAACCCTCGTTCATCGCTGTTAATTGCAGGTCCTGATCGTGGTAAACAAATTTCTGCAAAGTAGGAATTATAGATTACCGTATTTTTTGGACCATAAGGCGCACTGTCAATGAGCTGGTCTATTCGGGTCTATTTACAAGGCGCACTGGATTATTAGCTACATTAAATGGGTCATATTATAGTTTTTTTTCTACACTTCCACTTCATTGTGGTCCACATAACATTTAATAGAGGTTCTTTGGCCAAAATGTTGCATAGATTATGTTTTACACATTCAATAGAAGTTCTTTGGCCAAAATGTTGCATAGATTATGTTTTACAGACCATCTGCACGATGCTGTTTGGTGGGCGGGTCTTATTTACATGGCCCTACTTTGATTGCGTCTTCTCCCTGCCATCTTTTGTTGTAGCTGTCAGCGCATCCATATGTAGTCTACTGAAAGATATAAGTTAGAACTAAACACTACTTTGTATTAAAAATGGCAACAGCGGTGGATGAATGCGCCACAATAAGTGGATAGAAGAAAAGAAGGAGCCTATTGACTATGGCGCAGACTACAATGGCGGACGCATGCAAATGTAGCAAATTTTCTGGACCTATGCAGATCCCAAATACACACTAGCAGTAACCACGAGGTAAGAAAAGTGGGTTTTGCATAGTATTGCGAAACAAAACAGCAGATATTGTCTCCTAATAGGTGCTATTTGGGGGTCCTTATACACACACCATAATAATACTTGTAGGTTGAAGCACAATACGTCTGACTACAGTAACCGTAATGTACAGACAATCCATCAAGCGGTGCGGTTTCATAGTTTACCAAAGTCATAATTAAACATTTAGCACAGATTTTTGAGCATGTTGTGTAATGTTCTATATCCTTAATAAAACATCAAAGTTATGGTCTTGCTTGCTTACCTGTACTTGCTAGCGTCATTTATTGAACTGGTGTCAACCTGCAGTCCACAGTTATCTTTTATGTGTGACTGCCATCTGCTGGTCACACTTACCTTTACACCTTGTACCACAAAAAATGGTTTGAGATCAGTAAGCGCAACCAAAATTAATACATACAAAAGGCGCACTGTCAATTTTTTTTTTTTTTTAATCTATTTTAATTATTTTTTTATTTTATTTTTATTAATCAATCCAACAAAACAATACTATAATAATGCAATTCCAATTCCAAAACCAAACCCGACCCAGCAACATTCAGAATAGCAATCAACAGAGCAATTGAGAGGACACACACACATGACACAAAACAATCCAAAAGCAGTCAGACAAAAATTAATATTATCAACAACAGTATCAATATTAATACCAATTTCGACATAGCAGTGATTAAAAATCCCTCATTGACATTATCATTACAGACATTTATAAAAAATTAAAACATAAAAAAATAAAAAAGAATAGTGTCACAGTGGCTTACACTTGCATCACATCTCATAAGCTTGACAACACATTGTGTCTAATATTTTCCACAAATATAAAATAAGTCATATTTTTGGTTCATTTAATAGTTAAAACAAATTTAAATAATGGATCCCATATTCCAATATATGACTCATTATTATCTAAACTAAATGCAGTTTTTTCTACTGATATCATTTCCATAGCTTGTGTATACCAGTCAGTATGAGTTGGACTATCAACATCTATCCATTTTTTTAGTATTACCCTTTTTGTTATGATGCATATTGAAAGAAATGCATTTTTACTCTTTGATGACACATTACTAAATTGATGGAGATCCCCAAGAATACAAGTTTGCAGTGTCATTGGGATGTTTGTATTAAGGAATGTGATTGCTTCTTTCTTTCTCTGACATTCCCACAATGAATGAAGAAGAGTTCCCTCAGCTGCCCGACACTTCATACATAACTTGCTATCTACTGCACCAATTTTATACAGCTGAGAAGATGTAAAATACAATCTATTCAAGATCTTAAATAGACTCGATGTGGAAGCGCTAAAACTACAACATGCTGGCCGGGAGGGGACACAGTCAAAGTGGAGGCACGTAAGCAGGACCGCCCACTAAACGGTGCGTTGCGAAGAGACAGTCAGAAAGGGGTTTGAACACGGTGTGTAAAACGTAGTATTTGCAAAATTTTCACCAAAGAACCTCTATTACATGTTATGTAGACCAGTGTTTTTCAACCTTCTTTGAGCCAAGGCACATTTTATTAATTGAAAAAATTCAGAGGCACACCGCGAGCAGAAATGTTAAAAAAATTAAACTCAGGAGCCGATATTGACAGTAAAAAGTCATTGTCGCAATTGTTGGATATGACTTTAAACCATAACCAACCATGCATTATATAGCTCTTGTCTCAAAGTAGATGTACTGTCACGACCTGTCTTATCATGCCGTGACTTATTTGGAGTTTTTTTGCTGTTTTCTCGTGCGTAGTGTTTTAGTTCTTGTCTTGCGCTCCTATTTTGGTGGCTTTTCCTGTTTTGTTGGTATTTTCCTGAAGCAGTTTCATGTCTTCCTTAAACCCTATTCCCCGCACCTGCTTTGTTTTCGCAATCAAGAATATTTCAGTCGTTTTTAATCTTTCTTAGTGTGGACATTGTTGATCGTCATGTCATGTATGGATGTACTTTGTGGACGCAGTCTTCTCCACGCGCTGTAAGTCTTTGCTGTTGTCCAGCATTCTGTTTTTGTTTACTTTGCAGCCAGTTCAGTTTTAGTTTCGTTTTGCATAGCCATCCCTAAGCCTCAATGACTTTTCTTAGGGGCACTCGCCTTTTGTTATTTTTGGTTTAAGCATTAGACATCTTTTTACCTGCACACTGCCTCCCGCTGTCGTCTGCATATTGTTATCACGACAAACCATGTTCCCGACATCTACAAAGCAATTAGCTACCTGCAACCACCTACTGATATGGAAGAGTATTACACGGTTACCGTGCCGAGCTCGAGACAGCACAGACACTCAACAACGGCACATTATTTGCAGACTATAATTACTGGTTTGCAAAAAATGTATTTAACCCAAATAGGTGAAATTACATAATTTCCCACGGCACACCAGACTGTATCTCACAGCACACTAGTGTGCCGCGGCACAGTGGTTGAAAAACGCTGATGTAGACCACAAAGAGGTGTTTTAAATGTAGAAACAAAACATAATATGACCCCATTTAACACTGGTGTGGAGGAAATGTGTATTTTTGAATTAAAAAAGGCATTCATGTGATTTTGTTTCTGTTTGAAGAGTTCTATTTTCCGACAGTCTCAGAGTCCATGAATGCGTTGTGACTGATGATTGAATGAGTGCAGGGGATTCAGAGGGAGATACTATGGGCGAGAGCCGCTTGTGCGCACGCTGAGCGGCTGTGGATGTTGTTTTGGTAATTTGTTGATTGACTACCTCCTCATAATCATTTTAATATCCGGACAAAAGCTACAGTATTTTATACTGTACACACAAAAACATAAAATTCCGGGAGATTTGTAACTTCAGTCAGAATGTGATAGACAAGGACAATTTAGAGGATTCTGCAGAATCTGGTAGAGTTGGCAAGTGTGAGCATGCGTCTGTGTGGCATGGTTTTCCAGCATGCCTTGTTGTCTTTACTATTATCACTTTTGACTTTATTATCATGCTTTTTTGATGGGTTATTTCGTACAGATATTGTTTAACATTTAAAATAGTGTCGTTTTTAGCCATGTACCATTACCATTGATGGTAATGTGACACCCTTAATTACTAGCCTACTCAGTGGCCTTGTGGTTAGAGTGTCCGCCCTGAGATTGGTAGGTTGTGAGTTCAAACCCCGGCCGAGTCATACCAAAGACTATAAAAATGGGACCCAATACCTCCCTGCTTGGCACTCAGCATCAAGGGTTGGAATTGGGGGTTAAATCACCAAAAATGATTCCCGGGCGCAGCACCGCTGCTGCCCACTGCTCCCCTCACCTCCCAGGGGGTGAACAAGGGGATGGGTCAAATGCAGAGGACAAATTTTGCCACACCTAGTGTGTGTGTGACAATCATTGGTACTTTTAACTTTAATGGTTAGTGCAAGGCATCATATTAATCCCTCTATGACCATAGTTTAATAATTGGCAATGTCTAACTATGCATATTAAGGAGGTAGTATTTGTTGTATGATCTGGAGTCCTTCAATAATTTTATTCGCCTTGACGGCCTGCTGCGTGTTGATTTTCATATGGTCCCGCAGGTTGGATGAATTACCTGAGAGTTTAACACTTATGTTGTAAATAATTCAAGGAACTTTATGTGAAACGTCACCAAAGTTCAGCCATTTGCTATATGGTTTGTTCTCATTAGGGATGGCAAAAACAGTCAAGTTGGCAATGTACCCACCCTGGCTCTGACCTGTTCCACCTGCTGCCCTCTGGGAAGCGCTACAGGTGCATTAAAACCAAAACAAACAGGCTAAAGAACAGCTTCTTCCCCAGGGCCATAACCATCCTGAACGGACTGCCCCATTGTCCCTCATAATTGCCTTCTCTTCGGTGCAATAACCCATTCCACCAACCACCCTGTTTTTTTTTTTGTTTTTTTCATGTATATATTCATTTCACACCATATTCATTGCACTTCTACATTTTTTATATTTTTATATATTTGCACATTGTTTTTCTAGCATGCACACATCGCACTGTATGGAATGGCCTCAATCTCGTTACCTTGCGTAATGACAATAAAGCTGATTCTGATTCTGATTCTGAAGTAGTTGTCAAGGAAGACGCTTATTGATATGTATAAATTAGGTGAATCTGACCCCAGGTTTTGTGCTTGGTTTGGGGATTGCAAATTCCTTGCAGGTTGTTTCTTAATTCTCACACCGTAGCTAAATGTGTGTCATCCCTTTCTGAAATCCATGTTATAGTTAAACTCTCGGCTGGCTATTCATATATCCAGTGTATATCTAATGTACTTGGCAGTTTTTTGTCTTAAAGCTCATCAATGTTTTATTTTCCATGCTTTGATGAGTTTTAAAAATCCAATGATATCACTGTAGTTGGTATTTAATGGTCTCTAACATGACAGTTTTTCAGGCAACATGTTTCCCAGTTTGTGTGTAGAATTTGGAGTCTATCATTTCATCCTAATATTGTATCTTGTCATTAAACTCCTAGGCCTGTTCTAACAGTAACAAGTGTCTTGCAGGCAATACTAAAGGAGCACGCTAACGACAATCCCAAACAAGCTTACACTGGAAAACCTATTGTCAGGTGGCCAAAGAGGGTAAGTGTCAATCTTACACATTATATATTGAGGGAATGCATTGACACAGACACATTTGGTTGTTCATCTTTCTTGATAAATGCATGTATTTAATAATAACAAAAATGCACTGCAATTGCATTTTTGTATAGTATCGATCAAATGTATACGCTACTATTAGTTTACCATTATTTTTACTGAATGTGTTTGTACAAAACAAATGTAGCAGCACTCAAATATGGATCATGAAGCAGAAACAATGTACATACAGTATATTGGCCTCTGCAAATTTAAAAAACGTGTTCATTTGTGTGTTTTTCTTCAGACGATAACTTATCATCCACCTCCCCCACCACAACCTCATCTTCGTTCTAAACCCACCAATGCTCCAATCCAACGCACACAGAAGCCTGCGTCTTCCATGTCTGTTCTGAGAAGGCGTAGGGTCAGGTAATCAATGGACTATAAACATTTTTTGAAGGGACTTTTAGTTACTGGAACATCTAATAGTAATTCTGATGATCAATCCTTTGTCTACCACTTGTCCCTCTCGGAATCACGGGGGGGCTTGAAGCCTATCCCAGCTGTCCGTGGGCGGAAGGCAGGGTACACCCCGTACATACATTTAAAAACAAATATGTGATATTATTAATTTGTATTAGCATATATTTTTTTCTTATATTATATAGTTTTGCTCTATTTTTCAAATGTTTGAGAAACTTCTCTAATCATTTTAGTGACTTTGTATTTACTAAAAACAATTAGCAACAAACATAACATGTTTTTCTAGTGATACTGGAGACTGTGCTCGTGTTTAGAGACTCTTTACTTCCGTCTCTCCATGTCCGCGAAGAACAGTGAGAGCTGCAACAAGCCTGACGCCACACTTGTTTTGCGCTGCTGCTCCAACTGCATTTTCTCTCTTTAAAAGCTGCCATTGACCTCTCTTGCACATTGCACATTTTGTAGATCACTATGCGCGGGTATATCTCGGGTATATTAAAGTACGTCTATATCGTTGACATGCTGCCTCCGCTCCAGACAATCCCGTGCATATTTCTTACGTCATTACAACGTTCGGTTTCGGCTAAGTCTTTTTTTGGCGGCCAAATTTTCGTTGCATCACTAGTCATTGGTGCACAAATAATAGGCTTTATACAGTATAGGCCTGAAGTTTGGACACACCTTCTCATTCAATGTGTTTTCTTTACGTTCATGACTATTTACATTGTAGATTGTCACTGAAGACTTCAAAACTATGAATGAACACATGTGGAGTTATGTACTTAACAAAAAAAGGTAAAATAACTGAAAACATGTTTTATATTCTAGTTTCTTCAAAATACCGTATTTTCCGCACTATAAGGCACACCGGATTATAAGGCGCACCTTCAATGAATGGCCTATTTTAAAACTTTGTTCATATATAAGGCGCACCACATTATAAGGCGCACAGAATAGACGCTACAGTAGAGGCTGGGGTCACGTTATGCATCCCGTAGTTGCGAGACCTGTTGTGGCTCAATATTGGTCCATATATAAGGCGTACAGGATTATAAGGCGCACTGTCAGCTTTTGAGAAAATTGGAGGTTTTTAGGTGCGCCTTATAGTGCAGAAAATATGGTAGTAGGATTAAATAAGCTTTCCTTCTCAGACATGTACAGAGAAATGAATATGTCAAATATGTGATGTATCATATTGAAACATGTTAAAAATAAACTTCAACCTACCAACCAACCAATCAACCAAAATTTCAGGGTTCCTCTAGAGATAACTTTACAATGTATTAAATCCATAAAATGATATACAATTATGTAGATGGTGAGTTATGTTGTAAAAAAAAAAAATCCCATATTTTTACCAATTTTCCAAGGACATTTTCCATATTTTGAAATGCAAATGTTGAGTCTCCTCTCAGACAGATGTAATAAAGGTGTTTGTGATATCCCCTGATGTTGGTGCTAATTTAGCCACAACATTAGCGCCGCATAAAACAGTATGTCGCTACTGGTCTGACGTTAAATTTAAAGGTGTGGTGGCTTTTATTATGTCGTGGCGGGCCGCCACGATCAATTACATGTAGAGGAAACACTGGAGCCACAAACTTTTTTAACTTACAAAGATAATAAGTGATTCAATGAGCATTTGATTTTCTTCTCCTTCTGAACAGATGTAAGCGCTGTGACGCATGTGTCAGAACTGAATGTGGAGACTGCAATTTCTGCAGAGACATGAAGAAGTTTGGAGGACCTGGAAAGCTCAAGCAAACGTGTGTGCTGCGCCAGTGTCTCTCGGTAAGAAACCCTTTTCACATTTTCATTTTGGTTTGGTGAAGGATTTTCAAACATTTTTGAAAATAAAATAGACATTTAGCGTGTTTTCAAGTACCGGTAGGCCCCAAACACCAACCTATCTAGGCACAATCTAATCTATCCATACAAATTTATAACAAGTCTTTTTTTATATTACGTTTATTGTAACAGAAAGAGACAGATACAAATGAGAAAATAGCACCAAATAAAGGTTGTGAATTAATTAGTATATCACCCAACAAGCATTCTGACCGCTACAGACCTGTTCTGTGTCCATGAAACACAAATTAGTCATGTCTCTTTTAAGAGAGTATTGTTAACCTCAACTCATTTTTGAATAAAATAACAATAACATTAACATTATTGCTTAATTATTAATGGGAGGTCCTCTATTACGGCCATAAAACCCAATAAGAAAACATCCAAAAAGCGCCATCAATACTCCATTTAAATTTCGGGATTTTAATAATAATCAAGTTTTAGTGAAATTGTTACAAGCGCTAACGCAGACAAACTATTTATCGCAGCGCTGTAATCACGAGCTTGTGTGCCAATGTTTACATCATCCTCTGATCAGCTGCTTCCTTGCACGTCAAACTTTATTCTAGATCATAAATCATGCATCTCACCTTGATAACGAAGTTATCAAGGTGAACTATAACAACTATAACAGCCAATTTAGACACGAAAAGATGCTTGGTTCCACCCCTTTTTTTTGCGAGGATTATGAGGTATTCTTCATCTAAATGGGAATATATGAACATCCGAGCAGTCGGCGTCCTATTGACAGCAGACCTTGCACAGTAAGTGATGTTTTATTATGGTTGTTGTCTCTCATGAAGTAATAATCAGTGATGTTGTTAAAAAAAAAGCCAACGTTGTGATGCGCTTTTGAAATTATTGTGCCGCGTATGCTTAAAACGAGCAAAATATGTAACTAAATGTGACCATTACTACATTACATATACACTTACATCATGTATATGAAACTTTAATGGAGGTGTTTGGATGTTTTTAGGGGATTTAAATGCAGAATAGACCAGCTCCCATGGGCTCCATTGTAAGCGTACCTTTGATCGCATTTATTTAATATTTAGAATGCATTGGGAAAAAAATACATCCGTCTTCATGTCTTTCATAATGATTGTGAACGATAGGCAAAATCCCCCCCAAAAAAGTGCAGTTGCCCTTTAATACTAATATTAATAGTGTTCTTCTGTTCACTTTCAGTTTTGGAACCATCATCCTATGCAGCAAATGTCTTTGTCAAATCTTCTTGTCAAATGTCACTTTACTATATGCTGTTGTTGTTTTTTTAGCCAGTCACTCCAGGTTGGAATTTGTAAAGTTGTTCTGCTTCAACCTCAAGCGTACGGTAGTTTAGAAAATAAGGTTTTGTAAATGAATATACATGTGATAATAGTCTGGAAACAAAAAAGGCTTATGCAATATCTTAGAGCTTTCAAGGAAAGTAAAAGTTTAATTCATCTTATTTTTCTTTTCCAGCCTGGACTTCCACTGTCGGCAGTTTGTGAAATATGCAAGGAGCCCAATCACGAGGAAACTGGAGATGGCTTCTATTCTCTGATGGAATGTTCCAACTGTGCACAGATCGTCCACCCTGCTTGCCTCACGGTATTAAAACATTTATTTTATAACTGATTTCAAATTAATTATTTTATATTACATCTTACATCTTAACGTATTTTGCGTGAATATGTACATATTTTTTCTTACCTTTAGTAGTGTGTTATAATGCTGTGCTGTTGCATTAGTTGAAATCTGTAGTCTCACCGTGAAAGTCTTCCGATGGAAGACTATGCCCACAATTCTTAAACCTTGTTCTACTGCCCTGAAACCAATCCTGAAAGTCTGAAAGTGCAAACGTAGGCCAAACAAGCGATGACTGATGTTGGCCTTGAATCATTCTAATAATGGGGCCAACACAAGGAGGCATGTGTGGTTATTGTGTCCAGTTTGTTGTTAGTGATTGAAGGATAAAGCCAAGCTTTTGAGCTAAACAAGATTTAGTTTGTAGCCCCATTTCGGTTTTTAATAATACCCTTGTAAAACACTATGGGCTGACTGCAACCTAGTGAGTAATGTAGTTAGAGGTAGGAATCTTTGGGCACCTCACAATTCAATTACGATTACAATTCAGGAGCTACGATTCAATTGAAAATCAATTATTGATGCACCTTTAATTTATATATATATATATATATATATTGATGCAGTTTTACATTTCTTTTTGTTTCACTAAATAAGCGTTTATCACTTGCAACTTTCAAATAATAAACAGTTTAATTAATTCCCACATTTATTAAATTAATGGAAATGTGTGCAAAACTGGAACTTAAGTGCCCTAAAATAAAGAAGCTGGTCGGATCTCTCGGTGAGGTGGCTCGTTGCAGTCAGCTAAATTTTAGATCTGTTTGCATTACTTTAATTACAATAAATAAATCGATTATCGATTATTGACGTTTACTAATCAATTTTATAATCGTCCGTGTACGAATTGCGAGGCATCTAAAAATAGATTATTTTCCCTACCTTTAATTGTAATACAGTCGTCCATCGCCACATCATGCTTCAAAGTGTGCTGCTTGTGACCATATTTAGAAAGTCGTAAATAGGGTTTTTTATGCTCTAGATATAAAAATATTCCATGTATGATTATTAATTTCTACTTTGCAGAAATTCATTTAACATGGTCAGGCCCGGATCCAATTAACAGCGATAAACAACGGTTAACTATATATTACTGTATTAGCAAACAAAAGTTAATTTGACTATTGAGTGTTTGCATAAAAGACACAACCAACACAAATGCAGTCAAAGTACATTTATAATTAGATATTTAACAAATAATGTATTATTAATATGTTACAAGTTATGTAAAGCTTTGTATTTACTATAAGTAATCATATATTAACAATATATAAAAAACTACATTGACAACTACAATTCATTTCAATCTACTATGTCCAATAGTCATGCACTTATATTCCAGATAAT
Source organism: Nerophis lumbriciformis (assembly GCF_033978685.3). Classification (NCBI taxonomy): domain Eukaryota; kingdom Metazoa; phylum Chordata; class Actinopteri; order Syngnathiformes; family Syngnathidae; genus Nerophis; species Nerophis lumbriciformis. The sequence goes on from NC_084574.2 coordinate 23,304,475, forward strand.
GTCCAAAGTTTATATGAAATGTTAGAAAAACAGGTTGATAGGCCCAATGGGGGAAACATTGTTCAGTATCTCCAACCGCAGTGAAGCCAATTCAAAACTGCTGTACCACTTTGGCATTAATTGAAAAAGTACACAAAGCCCAATAAATGGGCAAAAACAATGAAAAGACAAATGTTCTTTCGGCATTATTCCTTTAGGAAAAAGGTGTTTCTACAATATAAACTTAAATAGTACAGTTGTTTCATAAATACGGCCATAAATCTGTCATGATGACAGCGTTCGAAGTGTTGCTAAGTTTGCAATTATCTCTACGGGCTTTTGAATTGACTCGACCAGGAAGCCGCTAAACCAAACTAAAACTATTACAAGGGACAAGTTGACTCAAAGGTTTAGCAGAAACAAAGTAAAATGTTATTTATGAGGTCATTAATTCTATTAAAGTAGAACAAGCTAACACTTTCAGAGCATGACAACAACAATGATGATCAGCTCCTTAAGTGACCATCGGCATGATCATGTATAAGCAACACACTTTTGATGTAATGGAGTGAGATCCTGCAGTATCCACAAGGTCTTAAGAAGACACATGTACAGGCCAGTCTGAAATTTGATAATGAACACCTAAAAGACTCCGACAAGGCTTGAGAATGGGATGTGGTTACATGACACCAACATTTAGCTCTTTGCTATGAAGTGCACTGGTGGTGCATTAAGGCAAATCAATTTAATCAAAATACTTTATTATGCCAACTTAATAATGTTGTCTTTTGTCTGTTATTTGTTGTTCTGTCACAGGTTCAGGGTGAAGGAGTTATCAATAAAGACCTACCGAGTTGTTGGGAATGTCCAAAGTGTATTGAAGGGCTCAATGACTCTGAGGTACGCAACTGAAAACCGTGAACAGCCCAGATTTACTTGACATGCTTACTCCATCACTTTCTTTTTCCTTCTTCTTTCCAGAAACGGAAATCGTCTACTCTGCTGGATGCCCGCATGGCCAAGATCTTCCGACAACAAAGACACAACCGTGATGGAGATTCCAGTGACGACGAGGATGAAGGTTAGTTTATAGGCCCGTGCCAGGCTTTAATTTTTATTTATTTTACATTAATTATATTGATTGTAATCTCTCAAAGAAGAAGTTTAACCAGTTCTTGGTTGTACCAAAATACACATGAAATATTGTCAATACTGTAAAATTTCTTAATGTTGAATACACCAAAGAGGAGTGGTCAAAAATTCAATGAAAAGCTTGCCAGAAGCTTGTGGATGGCTACCAAAAGCGCCTTATTGCAATGAAACTTGCCAAGGGACATGTAACCAAATATTAACATTGCTGTATGTATACTTTTGACCCAGCAGATTTGGTCACATTTTCAGTAGACTCATAATAAATTCATAAAAGAACCAAACTTCATGAATGTTTTTGTGACAAACAAGTATGTGCTCCAATCACTCTATCACAAAAAAATAAGAGTTGTAGAAATTATTGGAAACTCAAGACAGCCATGACATTATGTTCTTTACAAGTGTATGTAAACTTTTGACCACGACTGTACATATGTATATATATATATATATATATATATATATATATATATATATATATATATATAAATACATAATACAATACATATATATTTAAATATCCATCCATCCATTTTCCACCCACCGCTTGTCCATTTTTGGGGTCGCGGAGGGTCGTGTATATGTATATATTTATATTTATATGTATATATTTTTGTGTGCATATGCATATATGCATATACATATGCATGTATGTGTATATATACGCATATGTGTGTGTGTGTATATATATATATATATATATATATATATATATATATATATATTAGGGGGTGTAACGGTACACAAAAATTTCGGTTCGGTACGTACCTCGGTTTAGAGGTCACGGTTCGGTTCATTTTCGGTACAGTAAAAACAACAAAATATAAATTTTTTGGTTATTTATTTACCAAATTTGCAAAATCTTTCACCAAAAATATTTTTCTGAGTGGAATATTTGATGTGAAGTAATCGGAACCTTGGATAGGTCAATAATTCATAATAACATTGATTTTGATTCAATATTATGTTTTGAGCAATGACAGTTTGAAAGAAAAAAAAACAGCTTTGTTTTATTAGTCAACATTGCAACTTTTTCTAAATTACATTTAACCTTTAAGCTTTTTTATTTCACTTTTGTTATGTTCTTGTTTATTTTAATAGTATTTTTAGAATGTGCCGTGGGCCTTCAAAACATTAGCTGTGGGCTGCAAATGGCCTCCGGGGCACACTTTTGACACCCCTGCTATAGATAATAACAAATTAAATCTGATAACTCTGTGGATAAAAAGCGTTTATCATAACTCTCTCGCTCGCGCTCTCTTTGTCTCTCCCCCTCCCTCACGAATGCTGCTGCGCACCTTCACAATTTGTTTTGTTTTTAACCTTCTTTACACTGAACGTACATTGTTAATACACGCAACCATAACTCGAGGTGCCGGACATTTGGGGCGTTTGGGGGGCACCGCCCGGACGGCCCCGCGGGGGAGGACATGTCCGGTGGGGGGAGGACGTGTGGTCAGGACCTAGCCCGGTCGCTGCTAGCATGCTAGGAGCTAAAGGGCTAGGATAGACTGGCCGTGCGTCCTCTTTTCGCCGGGCATGTCCTCAATTGCGTAGCTGTCGGGGCGGAGTTTCTTGGATGCCTCAAATGTCCGACATTTTGAGTATTGTTTACACAACGTGCAGTACGCTACTTAATATGTCCGTGTGGAAACTCGTTCGGTACACCTCCGCACCGAACCGGAACCCACATACTGAAACGGTTCGATTAAATACCCGTACCGTTACACCCCTAAAATATGTATATATATATATATATATATATATATATATATATATATATATATTAGGGCTGCAACTAACAATTAATTTGATAATCGATTAATCTGTTGATTATTACTTCGATCAATCGATTAATAATCGGATAAAAGAGACAAACTACATTTCTATCCTATCCAGTATTTTATTGAATAAAACAGCATACTGGCACCATACTTATTTTGATTATTGTTTCTCAGCTGTTTGTAAATGTTGCAGTTTATAAATAAAGGTTTATTAAAAAATAAATAAATACTTAAATAATTTTTTTTTTTTTATTAAAAATTAAAATAAAAAAAAGTGAAGTGAATTATATTTATATAGCGCTTTTTCTCTAGTGACTCAAAGCGCTTTACATAGTGAAACCCAATATCTAAGTTACATTTAAACCAGTGAAAAAAGCCTCTGTGCATGCGCATAGCATAGATCCAACGAATGGATGACTAAATTAATCGGCAACTATTTTTCTAATCGATTTTAATCGATTTAATCGATTAGTTGTTGCAGCCCTAATATATATATATTATTGTGCTCACGATCAATTATGTGATTAACTGGTAAATTTTAACAGTGGCGTCCTTCAAATGCTTCATCGGTCACACTAATTGATCATTTCAACTATTTACTACGTTGTTGTTGTTTGAAATTAATGATATTTTCACTCTTCTCACACATTTTATGGTGATGGTGTCTGCAGCCACTCAGAGAAAAAGGATGCGGCTTCATCGCGGGGGACACTCTTCTTCCAGGAGAGGGTTTGGTAGCAACCGGCGGGGACTCCTCAAAGGTGGATTGGCCCTGAGAGGAAGCCGGGAAAGTCCTTCCCCCATGAAGATGAAGGCTGGAAGTGGCATGAATGGCAGGCGGAGGAGAGGGGTGAGGTTGAGGGGGGGCTCCAGGATCCAACAAAGAGGACATTCAACTGAGGAGTCCGATTATGAAGATGAAGAGGAGGAAGATGACGGTAGTGAAAACGGAGACCAAGATCAGCCTCCTTATCAGCCTAGTAAGAGGTTCAAGACTGAAGATGAGGAAGATGAGGACAGCGAGAGACAGGAGTTTGACCTTGACGAAGAGGAAATGGACAATTTTGAAGATGAAGATGGGCAGGAAGAGTTCTGGGATTCTGACCCAGAACCTCCAGTGCTGCTGGTGTCTGATCTGAATGATGACATCCTGTGTGGATCCTACCTGACTGTGACTCTGCAAAGTCCCAACAAGACCGACAGACCTGGTAAGTACAAGTCACGTAGTGGAGTTAGTTTTTAGCACAGAATTAGCAAATTAAAAATCCATCCATCCATCCATTTTCTACCGCTTGTCCCTTTTGGGGTTGCGGGGTTTCCGGAGCCTATCTCTGCTGCATTCGGGCCATCTCATCACAGGGCCAACACAGATAGACAGACAACATTCACACTCACATTCACACACTTGGGCCAATTTAGTGTTGCCAAAATAATAATTAGCAAATACATATAATATGACCACTAAAAACTGTAATTTTCTGACCACTGATTGTGATCACAGCGACCGGACAGCTTGCTAATATATTCAACTTCAACTCTGCCCGGCGGGAGGCACAGATTCGCTAATGTAAGCGAATCGAAGGTGCCGAAAAGCCGGGGGCTAACTAGCTAAATGCTAACTCGAAGCCGTTGCCTAGCAACCCAAAGCTGAACAACAAAACCGAAAGGGTATTTTAAACACTTCTGACCACCCAAGTGATCTAATAATAATTATAATAATAATAATAATAGATTTTCTTTGTATTGGACTTAACATTTGTACAACAAAGGCTGACACAGTTTTGGTCGGTGCAAAGTACATGAAAAAAACACCATAGAGCCACCGCTTGCCGCCAAAGCTAACAACACCAACGGTTTCACATTTCTGCCGAGCAACCATGACCACGACAAGAAGTCGACAACGGGGAAATACAGTGTTACCAGAGCTGTTACAAACAGAGAACACGGTAATGGTATACAACTGCTATGATATGAAAAAGGGTAGGATTACATAAGCTCTGTTTCTTCCTATTCCTTTTCGGACGTGCTGTAATGAAACAACTGGAAATATGTGATGCATTACATTGTATCGTATGCATGTTCGATATAAACTGAAACTGAACTGAATATGTCATTTATGCTAATAGCAGGTTGACACTAAGCTCATTACAATACAGTCAACAAAATGTTGTAAACATTTTATAAATTACTGTAAATAAATATAACAAACAAACCCACCACATCGAATTGTGGTCGAAATATAAATGCATATACAGAAAAATAAATATTCGTAATTACATATGCTGTGACTTGCGGAATATTCAAACTTTTTCAGAGGGGGTTACGACTAATGTGGTAATATTTACTTTAGAAAGAAGAAATACAGTAAACCTTTAACGGGAATATATGTTAATAGAGTTGGGATACAGTAGGTATTATATTTACAAATGTGTAAAAAAAAAAAAAAGGATTTAGGTAGTTAGAATTAATCTTTTAAAACAAATTGCAGTTTATTTATTGCACATTTAATTATGTATTTTATTTCCTGGAGGTGCAAATGGCACAGGTTGTGTGCCATTGCCCTCATGTATTTTTTTCAAAAGATGGAAACAAAAACATGTTGACATTATCAGCGTCAATCACATACAGTTGATTTTGTCTGTTCTTGTCTACTCCTATTAACAATTGCAAATGGACTCGTTTTATCTCGCTGTGTTGGATAGTCATCGTCTCCATTCTCCTAATGCAGCACATAACACTGTTTTTATCAACCTATGACATTTCTCATGACTTCAATGTCCTTCAAAACACAGTACAATGCTTCATCTAAGGGGCCACACTTCCAATATATCGACAACCAATACGCGAAAACATTAAAACACATCAAATCAAAGTCTGACTGCAAGTCTTGAAATCTTGGGTTTTAAATATTGTTTCATATTTAGTAAATTGTTTTGTTACTTAGCTGTAGAGCAGGCCTGGGCAATTATTTTGACTCGGGGGCCACATTTAGAGAAAAAAATGTGTCTGGGGGACGGTATATCTATTTTTAGGAACACTAATACAAAACCTCACAATAATGTCTGATTGAATGCTAAAAACGTTATGACAGACCGCCTTAAAAAACGTAATGTAATTTTCTATGAACGATAAAACACTGAATATTGACAAAATATGAATGTCACACCCCCTTTCGATCGACATATTTTACAATCAAGTGAAACGCAACAAAAATGCAACGCGAAGGGTACAAATTAAACCCACCTACAATCTGATACATCTGATATTTGCTGAATTCCCCCCAGGGATCAATAAAGTACTTTCTATTCTATTATATTCTATACATCACTAAGCTTTAGAACTTTGTTGTGAAAATCTTCCACCGCGTCTGTGGAAACGCTTCCCGCCCACACTGCTTGGTGCCTCGTCTGAGCTGCTGTGACGTAGATGACCATAGTAACTAATTAGATGACCATAGTAACTAATTAGATGACCATAGTAACTAATTAGATTACCATAGTAACTAATTAGATTACCATAGTAACTGGTATATCATCCATAAGCGCAGATTCCAACCATTGAAATACTTTGTATAGTTGAAGACTTACGGCCATTAGAAAACATGAGTGCACATCATAATGGCAGCTGCAGTTTCCATCTTAAAAGATCTAAAAAAATTATTTGGGAATGTCCGGCGGGCCAGATTGAAAAGCTCAACGGGCCACATGTGGCCCCCGGGCCTTAATATGCCTAGGTCTGCTGTAGAGGGTGTGGGGAAACAATGCAAGGTTGTCACAGTTGATGTTGTCCAAGTGCTTTTGTTGTACAATTTCTGATGTAGATGTCATATCACATTAGTTTGGTTAACCACTTCACTGTATGCTGAACCTCCAGAGAAACAAATATGCAATATAATGGCTGATGTCCATAAAAATAACCAAACACATCTCTGAGTCCAAACCCACAAACAATTACTGTATTTACATTCACAAAATAAACTTGTCACATTTGATCAAAAGTATATTTGGAGATTGTTGCTTCACTTTTTGCCCTTTTTCTGACTGACACAGGTTCTATAGTTCCCAAACTGGAAGCTGCCATGGGTTTTAAGACACTAAATGCAGCTGGGCATCCGGGCTTGAACAAAAAGTCCACTTTGTCCAAACCTTCACGCTTCAAGAGCAGTGACAACAAACGTGATGGACAAAGTCAACAAGGACCTGGAAGGTTGGACTTTTTATACATTTAATTATATTGTACCACTAAAAAGAGCACACACCTCCACCAAAGTGAAAAAAAGAGCTATTAAACTCAAAGTAGTGTTGTTTATACAGTCACAAGACAATAGCTAATAACCAAGAAATCTCAATGATGTAAGCCTCTTTGATCTTAAGTGAAGTCAAACTTTATTTATACAGCACATTAAAACAACCGAAGTTGACCAAAGTGCTGAATAGGACACATAAACAATTACGGCAATAAAACAGTGAATAATGTAATAAAATAACAGCACATTTTAATTAAAACTATTGAGATAAAACAAGTTAAACCAAGGTGCTAGTTGCAGAATGCTCTTGAAAATAGGTGCGTTTTTTGCAAGGTTTTAAAATGCTCTAGTGTTTGTGCAACCCTAATGTGCAGAGGCGGCTTGTACCCTAATTTGGGGGCAGCCACAGAAAAGGCTCTGTCTACTCTAGTGCTGAGTCTGGAGCGTGGGACAGACAGGAACAGTTTGTTTGCAGACCTCAATGCCCTGTCTGGGGAGTGAGGCCGCGGGAGCTCAGACATGTAGGATGGGGGTCAGTAAGCTTTTATAAACCAAAAGAAGCGTTTGAGTTTTGCTTAAAACTCAAATCTTACATACCGTACATACATTTCTGTAGACTGTGACTGTTTCCATGCTTACAGTATTGTAGTTAAAGGGGTCATGTTTTATTTCTACATTTCTAACACTTCCTTGTGGTTTACAGAAAATGTAATAGTGATTCTTTGGTCAAAATGTTGCATAGATTATGTTTTACAGGCCATCTCTTAAGATGCTTTTTGACCATCTCCTCAGGATGTGCAGTTTAGTGGGCGGTGTTATTTACATGCTTCCACTTCGAGTGTCTTCTACCTGTCAGCCATGTTGTTGTTTTCAGCGCCTCCATGTGGAGTCTACTGATATGGATATATCAGTATCTACAGATATAAGTTAGAACTTTACGCTAATTTGTAATAGAAATGGCAACTGCAGAGGACGCATGTGCATGTAGAAGCCAGTCTGCCCCACAACAAGAGGATGGAGAAAAAAAAAAGGACCTTAGACTACAGTTTCGGACTTCAATGGCGGACTTGCGCAAAGCTTTTAAGGTAAAACTTTACCATATATGGTAATGTCTAGTGACACTTCCGAAAAACGTCACACGAAGTATGAAGGAAGGCAAGGTTGTTTTATAAATATCTCCGCAATGCCTCCATGATTTGATTTCAAATTGTCGAGACGTATGCAGATTCCAAATACACAAAAATAGGTAAGACATTTTGGGTTTGCATAATAATTTTTTAAACAAGATGTTTGCATACACAAGCAATAAGAATACTTCAGTTTACTTGTTGATTGGCATATTCCTAATATTGTTGGTAATCAAATCATGATGTGTAAACAAAACAAACTTATTGTTGTTTACAGTTTTGAGCCATATGCTGATCAAAAGCATTATTTGTATCAACAATTGTACAGACAAAACTGTTGTCCTAAAGTTTTTTCCCATAGTGGGATAAAAATATTACTGTTGATGGATCCGTCACATAATATTGAAGTATTTGAAGATACTTACTACCTATGCCAGGAGGTTATGTGATCGCCGGGGTTTGTCTGTCACGAAGTGTGTTGGTTAGCAACAAAACTGAAAAGTTTATTGACAGATTTTGAGTAAACTGGTCAGGAAATGTCAGAAATGGGATAAGGAACAAGTGATTACATTTAGAGGGGGATCTGGATCACTGTCTGGAAACAAGATTTTTTTAAAGCATCCTTTACTGTTGGGAGATTGCTCTTTGAGTGCTTTTAGATGGATTAGATAGCTTCATTTGTTGTCATTGTGAATAAATTATGGCTGTCAAAGTGAACCAAAAAAAAAAAATCACAAAATATTTTTGCATGTAGTGCGGTTTGGCTCAGGTGGTAAAGCGGCCATAACAGCAACTTGAGGGTTGCAGGTTCGATTCCACCTTCCGCCATCCTAGTCACTGCAGTTGTGTTCTCCATCTTGCACCGAGTGCCACCCACACTGGTTTAAATATTGCTTAAAGATGTAGATTATCGGTTTCAGAATGTAAAGCACTTTGAGTCACTAGAGAAAAAGTGCTATATAAATATAGTTCACTTCCCTTCATTAATCATGTGGAAACGCAGATACATGCGCAATTTACTTTGACCTCACATGCTCCTTTACCTTAACAACAAAGGTTACCTGAAAGGTGCATCAGGTTGTTATACGATCAGTGTTTAGGTCAATGCATACGTCAGTGCAAAGATGAGTAAGAAGAAGACTCCGACTGCATTTGAGTTACTATGGTAACTGCTACTCCAAGCTTGTTAATATACACACATGCTATATAATTCATGTAACTGCATGAACATCAGCGAAAGGCTCAACCAAACCAATTTTAGAAAAACAGAAGACCAGTCAGACCAAAGCACTTACATCTGAAAATATGGAAACCAAGCAAAAAGTCAGAGACCAGCTTATGCAATGAATAATTTTATCAAACAAAACTCCTAACAAACTGGAAAGCTAACACTTAGCCTTTCTGATTTCCAACAGTACAGTATGTCATTCATCTACTGAAAAAACTCACTGACCAAGCAGCTTTATTTGTATCCAGTTGTAAAGATATTGCCATTTACAGTAACCATCAAAATATAATCTTTACTTAAGCCCATCTTTTTAGACGGTATACAGTACAGGCCAAAGGTTTGGACACACCTTCTCATTCAATGCATGTTCTTTATTTTCATGACTATTTACATTGTAGATTGTCACTGAAGGCATCAAAACTATGAATGAACACATGTGGAGTTATGTACTTAACAAAAAAGGTGACATAACTGAAAACATGTTTTGTATTCTATTTTATTCAAAATAGCCACCCTTTGCTCTGATTACTGCTTTGCACACTCTTGGTATTCTCTCGATGAGCTTCAAGAGGTAGTCACCTGAAATGGTTTTCACTTCACAGGTGTCATAGATTTGAAGCCTTCAGTGACAATGTACAAACCCCGTTTCCATATGAGTTGGGAAATTGTGTTAGATGTAAATATAAACGGAATACAATGATTTGCAAATCATTTTCAACCCATATTCAGTTGAATATGATACAAAGACAACATATTTGATGTTCAAACTGATAAACGTTTTTTTTTTGCAAATAATCATTAACTTTAGAATTTGATGCCAGCAACACGTGACAAAGAAGTTGGGAAAGGTGGCAATAAATACTGATAAAGTTGAGGAATGCTCATCATACACTTATTTGGAACATCCCACAGGTGAACAAGCAAATTGGGAACAGGTGGGTGCCATGACTGGGTATAAAAGTAGATTCCATGAAATGCTCAGTCATTCACAAACAAGGATGGGGCGAGGGTCACCATTTTTGTCAACAAATGCGTGAGCAAATTGTTGAACAGTTTAAGAAAAACCTTTCTCAACCAGCTATTTCAAGGAATATAGGGATTTCACCATCAATGGTCCGTAATATCATCAAAGGGTTCAGAGAATCTGGAGAAATCACTCCATGTAAGCAGCTAAGTCCGTGACCTTCGATCCCTCAGGCTGTACTGCATCAACAAGCGACATCAGTGTGTAAAGGATATCACCACATGGGCTCAGGAACACTTCAGAAACCCACTGTCAGTAACTACAGTTGGTCGCGACATCTGTAAGTGCAAGTTAAAACTCTCCTATGTAAGGCGAAAACCGTTTATCAACAACACCCAGAAACGCCGTCGGCTTCGCTGGGCCCGAGCTCATCTAAGATGGACTGATACAAAGTGGAAAAGTGTTCTGTGATCCGACGAGTCCACATTTAAAATTGTTTTTGGAAACTGTGGATGTCGTGTCCTCCGGACCAAAGAGGAAAAGAACCATCCGGATGGTTATAGGCGCAAAGTTGAAATGACAGCATCTGTGATGGTATGGGGGTGTATTAGTGCCCAAGACATGGGTAACTTACAAATGTGTGAAGGATCCATTAATGCTGAAAAGGTACATACAGGTTTTGGAGCAACATATGTTGCCATCCAAGCAATGTCTTTTTCATGGACGCCCCTGCTTATTTCATCCTCGGCTTTGTACCGAGGATGTCGTTGTGGCTTGTGCAGCCCTTTGAGACACTTGTGATTTAGGGCTATATAAATAAAGATTGATTGATTGATTGATTGATTTCAGCAAGACAATGCCAAGCCACGTGTTACATCAACGTGGCTTCATAGTAAAAGAGTGCGGGTACTAGACTGGCCTGCCTGTAGTCCAGACCTGTCTCCCATTAAAAATGTGTGGCACATTATGAAGCCTAAAATACCACAACAGAGACCCCCTGACTGTTGAACAACTTAAGCTGTACATCAAGCAAGAATGGGAAAGAATTCCACCTGAGTAGCTTAAAAAATGTGTCTCCTCAGTTCCCAAACGTTTACTGAGTGTTGTTAAAAGGAAAGGCCATGTAACACAGTGGTGAACATGCCCTTTCCCAACTACTTTGGCACGTGTTGCAGCCATGAAATTCTAAGTTAATTATTTGCCAAAAAAAAATAAAGTTTGAGTTTGAACATCAAATATGTTGTCTTTGTTGTGCATTCAATTGAATATGGGTTGAAAAGGATTTGCAAATCATTGTATTCTGTTTATATTTATATCTAACACAATTTCCCAACTCATATGGAAACGGGGTTAATAGTCATAAAAATATTGAAAACGCATTGAAATAAGAAGGTGTGTCCAAACTTTTGGCCTGTACTGTACATGTTTCTACTAAATGAAAACATGAACAAGAAACTAAAATATAGTCATCTTGCAGGTCAGGTCTCCGCAGTAACTACGTCACTCGGGGCACCGTTGTGTCCTCCGAGGAAGAGGACCTGCCTGTCTCTCCCACACTTCCATCCCTGCCCTTCACTTCCTTTAAGGACGTGGGTGACAGTGGAGGCGAGAAGGACGTGTGGGTGTCTGTGTTTAAGTACTTGAACAGAGCTGAGTTGCTGAAGTGCATGACGGTGTGCAAAGCCTGGTACAAGTGGTACGTCCTCAATCTTGCTTTTATGTTGAACTTCTTGAATCTCACGTTCATGCCTGCTGCAGGACGTTTGATAAGCATCTTTGGAGTCGTATGGATTTGAGTTGCTGCAGCCCTCTGAGTAACAAAGCACTGGCAGGCATCATAAAACACCGGCCCACCTCCTTGGACCTCTCATGGACCCCTCTGGCCAAAAGACAGCTCACTTGTCTTCTCAGCAGACTTCCAGGTACCGCACACACTAACCAGTGCTTCCAGTATTTTGCTGGCTTTCTTTGGGACTGTTGCAGCCTAAAATGCATGCATTTGACAACTTTTTCAGAAAGCTGCTGCAAAAGTTGCTATGTTTTGAGGCTTATGTTTTTAATAACACTGTGTGAATGTGAGTGAGAATGTTTGTCTGTCTATCTGTGTTGGCCCTGCAATGAGGTGGTGACTTGTCCAGGGTTTTTCCCTGCTTTCCGCCCAAGTGCAGCCCCCCAGCAACCCCAAAAGGGACAAGCGGTGGAAAATGGATGAATCAATTTGTTGATTTCATGAATTTGTTTCCATGCTTTAAGTGTTCCTTGTAGCCTTAACCTCAAAAAGCACAGAATGTCAACAAGATTTGGGAAACAAATACTGTATAGCTGGGTTGCATACGACGTCATATCCGTTTTTCTTCTTCGCGGCTTAATTCACATGACGGTTACAAGAGTGTACCGTTAAAATAAGTGAGAGTGAGTGTAGAGTTTGAGCAGAAAATGCCATATTGCTGTTCTGTTCTTGGGCATTCCAGTCGTTCAAATATAGAGATAGGAAAGAGCGTTTATAGAGTCCCGAAAGAAGTGCTTCATAAAAGTAATAAAGTCAGGGTAAAAAGCGAAAGTGTGTGTAAGGAAATGGCTCTTAGAAATATCACTTTCATCATCTTGTGGAATACAATCGGACCATGCTCGTGTCTGCAGCAATCACTTTGTAAAATGTTTGTTTGAACATTTGAGTTGTTTGAGAAACTTTCTGTGATGCAATCAAGTTTATTCTCGACTCTGTTAGCAGTGTTTGATAGCAGAATTGGATGTAAGAAAAGAACAAGAGATCGCGTGGTTAGTGTCCGCCCTGAGATCAGTAGGTCGTGAGTTCAAACCCCGGCCAAGTCATACCAAAGACTATAAAAATGGGACCTATTACCTCCCTGCTTGGCACTCAACATCAAGGGTTGGAATTGGGGGTTAAATCATCAAAAGGATTCCCAAGCGCGGCCACCGCTGCTGCTCACTGCTCCCCTCACCTCCCAGGGGCTGGAACAAGGGGATGGTTCAAATTTAGGGGGTAATTTAACCACACCTAGTGTGTGTGTGACTATCCAATCCAATACACTTTATTTATATAGCACATTTAAACAACAAAAATGTTTCCAAAGTGCTGCACCACAATATTAAAAACAATATTAAAAACAATATTAAAAGCAATGTTCAAATATTATCCTTAGCTCCACCAATGACTGAATAAAAACAAAAACAAAATCAATATAAAAACAATATAAAAATAAATATGATTAAAAATGATTTTAAAGGGTAAAACCAATTAAAACAGTAAATAGAAATCAAAATTTATTTAAAAAAAAACACAGAGGACAACAGAGGACAGAGGACCACACAACTCACGTAGTGTTAAGACCCACTTTTATTCTTTGGCTTTTAACACTCCACTGTGGGAGCAGTTTGAACATGGAGGGGCAGAGTGTTCCAGAGCTTAGGGCCGACCCCAGAGAAGGCCCTGTCTCCCCTGGATTTAAATCTGGTCTTGGGCACCACGAGCTGGAGCTGGCTCTCGGACCTCAGAGCGCGCGCAGGATTGTAAATTTGGATGAGGTCCGAGACATACTGAGGTGCCAGTCCATGTAAAGCTTTAAAAACAAACGGCAAGGTTTTAAAATCAATTCTAAAATGAACAGGGAGCCAGTGCAAACTCTGAAGAATTGGGGTTATATGCTGGCATTTCCTGGCCCCTGTTAAATGTCGTGCTGCCGCGTTCTGGACTAACTGCAACCGGGAGAGAGCTTTTTGGCTAATGCCAGCATAAAGTGCATTGCAGTAGTCCAGGCGACTTGAAATAAATGCATGCACGACTTGTTCAAAAAGGTTAAAAGATAAAAACGGTTTTACTTTTGCTAAAAGACGAAGATGATAAAAACACAATTTTAAAACGCCATTGTCTTGTCAAGTTTAAAATCACTGTCATTAGTGTCACTAAGGCTGGTGCTATTTTTGTTGTTGATTTTCATAACAAAGTTAAAGTATAGTGGTTTTTGTTTTACAGGAAAGCCAAATGCTTTATTCGACACGGGTAACCACATTATAACGTTTTTGGTGATATTCATTAGCAGTGCATCAAGAAAATATCCTAAATAGTATTATTAAACTACCGTATATGAATAAATCTCTCGTAGGCTCAACTGCATATACTGAATCTCGATATTGCAAGCAAAAATTGCTTAACAGGGACATTTACAGCTAAATAATGAGACAAATATGAACTTCACACCATGAAAACAACTACAGACATGAATTGTAGAAGAGACTAATATTTGTAGCAGGAAATCAATTGCAAACAAACTTATAATTTTTCTCATTAGCGTCACGATCACAGCAGCACGGCACTCCTTATGTCAATCAAATATGTTACTTAGCGATGCACGGGTAAGTCCAACTTTGTCTTTCACGGATGAATGCTTAATTTTTGGAACCTTCCAGATGTACACTATATTGCTGAAAGTATTTGGCCACCTGCCTTGACTCACATATGAACTTGAAGTGCCATCCCATTCCTAACCCATAGGATTCAATATGATGTCAGTCCAGGTCTTGCAGCTATTACAGCTTCAACTCTTCTGGGAAGGCTTTCCACAAGGTTGCGGAGTGTGTTAATAGGAATTTTCGACTATTCTTCCAAAAGCGCATTGGTGAGGTCACACACTGATGTTGGTCGAGAAGGCCTGGCTCTCAGTCTCCAATCTAATTCATCCCAAAGGTGTTCTATCAGGTTCAGGTCAGGACTCTGTGCAGGCCAGTCAAGTTTATTCACACCAGACTCTATCATCCATGTCTTTATGGACCTTGCTTTGTGCACTGGTGCAGTCATGTTGGAAGAGGAAGGGGCCCTCTCCAAACTGTTCCCACAAGGTTGGGAGCATGGAATTGTCCAAAATGTTTTGGTATCCTGAAGCATTCAAAGTTCCTTTCACTGGAACTAAGGGGCCAAGCCCAACTCCTGAAAAACAACCCCACACCATAATTCATCCTCCACCAAATTTCACACTCGGCACAATGCAGTCCGAAATGTACTGTTCTCCTGGCAACCTCCAAACCCAGACTGGTCCATCATATTGCCAGATGGAAAAGCGTGATTCATCACTCCAGAGAATGCATCTCTACTGCTCTAGAGTGCAGTGGCGACGTGCTTTACACCACTGCATCCTACGTTTGCATTGGACTTGGTGATGTATGGCTTAGATGCAGCTCTGTAGCAACTGACTGTGCAGAAAGTCCGCGACCTCTTTGCACTATGCGCTCCAGCATCCGCTGACCCCTCTCTGTCAGTTTATGTGGCCTACCACTGGGTGGCTGAGTTGCTGTTGTTCCCAAACTCTTCCATTTTCTCATTATAAAGCCGACAGTTGACTTTGGAATATTTAGGAGCGAGGAAATTTCAAGACTGTTTCTACAAATATTTGTAGAAACAGTCTCCATGCCTAAGTGCATGATTTTTTACACCTGTGGCCAGGCCAAGTGATTAGGACACCTGATTGTCATAATTTGGATGGGTGGCCAAATACTTTTGTTTTAAATCATATTTTTGGTTTAAATCATTAAAACAATATTTTTCTTATGAGTGTATAAATCCACTCTATTGTAAATGTTTTTTTCATGGGGGGGGTGGTATGTTTTTTTTTTGTCATAAAAAAATACAATCGTGTGCTTACGGACTGTATCCCTGCAGACTGTATTGATATATATTGATATATAATGTAGGAACCACAAATATTAATAACAGAAAGAAACAACCCTTTTGTGCGAATGAGTGTGAATGAGTATAAATGGGGGAGGGAGGTATTTTGGGTTGGTGCACTAATTGTAAGTGTATCTTGTGTTTTTATGTAGATTTAATAAAATAATTTTAAAAAATGTATTTATTTATTTATTTATTTTTTTTATTTTATTTCTTGTGCGGCCCGATATCAATTGATCCACGGACCGGTCCGTGGTTGGGGACCACTGGTTTAGGCAATAAAGAGTTGATATATTGTTAAATGTTGTTTGTCCTTTGTCTACACAAGAAACTAAAGTTTGGAATAGACAGTTGACATGTGCCCTTGAGCGCTGCTCAAAGAAAAATTACAATGGCAAAAATGTGTGGGGAAGTTGAGGGCTTTGTACAAAGTTGCGAGGCTTCACATAATTTGCAGGGATAGGTTGAATTTGCGTGAATTGGCGCGATTGTGACATGGTGAAATCCTGGAGGAAGTGACGAACATGCATGTTACAGATCCTGCTGCCTAACCCCTCTGTCTGGTACTCTAGGTCTTCGTGAATTAAGGCTTACTGGATTGTCGTGGTCGTGCCTGTCTGCTCTAGCCTCCCCCACCACGCCCCACCTTCGACTGCTAGACCTGCGCTGGTGTGAAGGAATTAAAGATGCTCAAATTAAAGAGCTCCTCACCCAACATGGTGAGTTACAACAGGAGGTGCTCAAAGGTTTTCTTCTCTTCACACCGTGTTTTGTTTTGTCTCAAGAGTCTCCTCGCTGCAGACTGAAGAACATGCTGACATTGCACCTTTCCGGTCTGGAGATCAGCGAGTCCACCGTGAGGCTGCTACAGCGTCATATGCCACACCTGGAGAAGCTCGACCTGGCTCACTGCAAGGACATAACAGATTCCTCTGTAGCACTGCTGGCTGCGGGGGGCACTCAGACACGCAACCACCTTAGTGAACTCACTCTCGCAGGTGCCTTATTTTTTTTATTGTCCTACTCCGTCACCACTCTACTGAACCAGTTCATTATAAATCTTGATATATTGCAGCCTCTTGCGATAACAATACACATTACATACATTATTTGTTATGTAAATGATAATAGAAGCATTTAAAAAGGGTTGCAAAGGCTCCTAATTTGGCTGCTGACGTACGCAGTAACATATTGCATAATTTCCAGTTGTATAGATGTCTCAAAACTATTATTAATCTACTGTTTAATTTACTGTTAATATCTCATTACTTTCTCTTGTCACATAATTCCATCCACACTTCTGTTAAAATTTCATACGCACTTATTCTTATGTTGTTTTAATACTTTTACATTAGTTTTAGGCCATACTACAAATTTCGGTATGGATCTGTCAAATACCAAGTAGTTACAGGGGCAGTATTGGTCATACCAATGCTGATACTTAAAATGTTTTCAGTATCATTAAATTATTACAATTTTAATCACAACTATAATCCGACAAAAACACTAGATGGCAACATTTATATTAAAGTCAATAGTGCAAAATAACTAAACAAAAACTACCATTAGCTCTTTTTTCCTGAGTTTGTAAATAACAATAAGGACAAAAAAAAAATGTTGTGATCAAAAATATCGGACTGTCAATATTTGTATCTATGCGCCCACCCCGTTTACATTCAAGAGCACTAGCTTAACGGTTAGCTATCCTTTTTTTTTATATCCTCCTACGGTGTGTAGTGTAGCATGTTTATCTATTCCTAGTCCTCCGGTGATAATGCTACTTGTAAGAAACACTGTTTATTTGCTGCTTTGGCAGCGAAGATGAGTGATTTAGAAGTTGCACTGTGGAGGGGCGTTAGCAGCTTGCTAGCGAGAATGCTACAGTGCGTTGAGAACGTGTCTGTGAGCTTGTCGCTGTCAAATTTGATATAGCAATAGCATTAAAAGCTTTTATTGTCTGCCCAATCAATTATATGATCTATATCGCACAACCATAATTTGCACGTCTTTTTAAAAGGCTATGAATCAAATGTTTAACTCGGTTAAGTAGGGCAACCATTCTTTTTCTGCTTTTTTTCCAGCAAAATGCATCCAGCAGAATTTTACTCAACTCCGTCAGCATTTTTAATGGATTGAAAACAAAAGTTTTCATAAACATGTGTACAGTATGCATAGGGATACTTCAGTACACTACCTGGGTGCTCTGACTGTAGTGTGATTGACCTTTTCAGCTAATCATTGGACAATCTCTATAGCAGAACCACAGATCAGTTGTCATGTGACAAGATTAATTAATTGCATAATTTGCATATTTGGCCATGACATGAGGCATGTCCATGTAATTTTTTGGACCCTGCGTGAGACAATAAGTGAGCAAAAAACATGAAATGCAGAACATTTTTCGAATAGGAATAAAAATCCATCAATCCATCTTCGTACGGGGTTGCGGGGGGTGCTGGAGCCTATCTCAGCTGCATTTAAAAAAATATTTTTTCATGCTACACTGACTTAAGTGCTGATACATCCAGATTGGTGGTTGAGAAGATCAATAAGCTCTTTCATGTTAAAGTCACTAAAAAGAGCAGAAAGAGTCACTAGAACACTAGTCACGTTTATGCAATCAACTGCTTTGTCTTTTGATTCTTTGTCAGACCAGGGGCCTCATTTAACAAGCTTGCTTCTGCATTAAAACTTGGTGTATGCCCCTTTTCCACGGCATAGATGCAATGTATCAAGACTGACTTTGCTTTGGAAATGTGCACTGCCTCACGCCAACTTCATGGCTAACATACGCGCATTTCTACAGGCTGTGGATACTTTAGCGACACACAGAGGCGGTCGTTCGAACTTTGCCAAGATTTGACTTAAACAATGTAAGAATGTTTGAGGCATGGACAGAAAATTCACTTTTTAGCCAATGCATTTAATGCTTCATATTCATATTTGTAAGGACATATAGTAAATTATCTAGGCACACTGGCACCGGAGACCAAGGAGGATGTCACATATATAACTGCTACCAACAAGAGTCAAAGTATTTCCTATCCTTTGTGATATGCTGGCTAGGGCTGGGCGATATGGACGAAAAAGTATATCTCCATATATTTTTACTTAAACTCGATATTTGATATATATCTCTATATATTTTCAGGTGAACGTATATTCATTTTTGAGCGAGATTCACTGAAATTGAAGAGAATGACAACTGTACTGTAAACAGTCAGTGGCACTTTTATTAACCCGGTTGGTCAAGATGGGTATTAACAGCACAGAAAAGAAACTGTTTAAGTATCACAGAATTACATAACATAAATAAAATAGTATTTCAACGTAAAATAAATAACATAGCTGTGCAAATAATACAAACGTATCAAACTCAGATAAAAAATACATTTGCAGGCAGGCACTTTTTAATTCCCAGTCGACAATGTAATGGACTGTCACACACGTACGGTAAGTGACTTGACTTAATTGTGCAGCTATGATCTTCCTCACTTCGGCATACCTTTTTGGCAGCATTTCTCGTACAAAATATGCCCGGCTTGGCAACTGGAGAACAGTTTTGATTTGGACTTACATGGTAAACAACTCAAATGAATGTTTTATCCAGACGCATACATTTGTCCAAATGTGGCCAAGTAGACGCATTGTGGGTTTCCTGGACGTCGTCTACATCGCTAAAAGAAAAATCTGAAGAAGATAATCTCTCTGCCAGTTTTTTAATATATAAATCCCCCGCTTGAATATTCCCTCTTCTCTTCTACGACTCTCTCGTCGTCATTTGGGATGTCTGTTGTGATTTCCATGACCTGCCCTATCTTGCCTCTGATTGGCCTGTCCCTAATGTTTTGCTCTAATGTCAACCAATCGTGACTCATCATAGTAAACAACCAACCAATCATGAATGTTCTTATACGTGCGAGCAAGTCTTGGAAAGAGGAAGGGGAGGGGTTTAGTCGACCATGCAGTGTTGAGAGGGTGTGGGAAGCGTGGGAGAATAAGGAACACAACAAATTAGTGGATTTTTGGTCATTTTAACGTGAAATAAATGATAGCGATATTACGATATTTTCTTAATTCATATCTTGTTAAAAATTATATCGATATATCTTACAAACTCGATATATCGCCCAGCCCTAATGCTGGCATGTTTACATTCAAACGACAGCAAGATTACATAAAACGTGCAGCACTTAAGCAATATGAGTTGCGTTTTTAAAAGGGGGTGTGGTCTGGGCGTGCCATGTCAAGCCAACTCCTAAAATCAAATCCACGTTGATTGCGAGGTAAAAAAAAATAAGGCTTGGCTTTGAATACATTTCAATTTTTACTGGCGTTATTAGTTTTCTGGATTTGAACGTATGTCTGTTATTTTAGTAGAAACGCCACGCAACTCTCGTTATATGAGGCCCCAGGTGCAAACCAAGCGTAATCACGATGCCATCTACTCAACGGAGTTGGAGCAACGGGCTACAGACAGTCCCGTCATAATGTGTTTATGGGCAAAATCTTTTCTTTCATGGATTTATTATTACTAACTGCCAACTGAATGAAAAGTGAATGCTATATACTTTAGTTCCATATGGTGGATGTTTGTAGGTCGATTTAAATGTGAGTAATAACCAAAACAATGATTTGTCTGATCAGGTTGCTGTCAGCTGACAGATGGATGTATGTCGTACCTGAAGAGACTGTCCTCTTTGACTCTTCTGGACTTGAGAGGCTGCACGAGCATCAGCATGCAAGCCTGCAACGCCTTCATCTCTGATCTGTCGCACGCTGCCATGTACTGCATGATGGAGGACAGGCTCATCCAGTGTCTCATCTAACACACCACAACATGCGTCCCAGAACTACTGCAAGGTTTGTAGTTCAACATGCACTCCAAGCAACTGAAGTAGAAGACAAATATTGTTGTACCTAGTAATGATAATCAAGCGTATGAAAGACTGAGATGCTTTTAAAGCATCATGGGAAAGGACTGGAACGTCCTTGTCTGTGAACGACACTGACTCGGTCGTTGTGAAAAAAGTTGGGACATTGTCTTGATTGTTATTTGGATGCCATTTTTACAAAATGTAATTAAAGTGGGAATCATTGTGTGCTAAATTATTATGCAAGTGATTTAAAAAACAAATGGGTTTGATTGTTAACACAATGCTGTGTTTGATTTAGAAGATATGGGCAAGGTCTACCAGGGCCTCACGCTGCATGTGACCAGGCTTGATAACCACCCTTGGACCCAGTGCCGCAACACAGTGGTCCAATGCAATGTGTTGAGCGGGTGTCTGGGTGGTCTGGTCAGTGGGCATCCAACCAACAGCACCTCTCTGGCCAGGCAAGAACCTGAGCTTGTGGGTGGGCTTTGGAGGGTCCAACGAGATGTACTGTAGCACCCACAGCAACAACTCCTTGACAGGGTCTGTGAAGTAAAAACTGGAGATCAGAGTATTCTTTGTCCCCCAGAGCAGGGTTGGAGAGCATCCTTGCCCGGGACTTCACCCAAGTGTGTGTTGTTGTTACCTGTGCTTACCACAGTCCATCTCAAACATCATGTCTGAACATATTGAGGTTGTTTAGTGCACCTTAGTCTGTCACCTTGGCCCTGGACACAGCACAGGTTGTAGAACTATCATCTCTGTGGTAGTAGTTCTGTAACTTCTGGACTACGGACCACCAAAATATTATCCGCGCCCACTAAAGCGCCTGTGTAAATGTTTTATGTTTCAACGTGTACATCTAAAAATGTGTCCAAAAATTGTGTTCTTTCACAAATTGACCAAAAGACGCTGCATGTAACACGGCATACAGTAAGTAGCGTACTGGAGAAGTCATTGGACGCTATTTTCATCCTCCTTCTGCACACTAAAACTGCTGAAGTCGTCATTGTCTGAGTTACAAAAAACAAGGCTCAAAAAATTGCTTTGTCCGATATTTTCTCAGCCTCGTTTTCTCTTTCGCTTTAAGTCTCAGCGCAAATTTGCCTCTAAGCTTGCGCTGTTTTCTTCAACACGCAGCAGGAATTTAGGGATTTCACCATCTACGTTCCGTAATATCATCAAAAGGTTCAGAGAATGTTTAGAAATCACTGCACGTAAGTGATGATATTACGGACCTTCAATCCCTCAGGCGGTACTGCATCAAAAAGCGACATCAGTGTGTAAAGGATATCACCACATGGGCTCAGGAGCACTTCAGAAAACCCCTGTCAGTAACTACAGTTTGTCACTACATCTGTAAGTGCAAGTTAAAACTCTACTATGCAAAGCAAAAGCCATTTATCAACAACACCCAGAAACGCTGCCGGCTTCGCTCGGCCCGAGCTCATTTAAGATGGACTGATGCAAAGTGGAAAAGTGTTCTGTGGTCTGACGAGTCCACATTTCAAATTGTTTTTGGAAACTGTGAACATCGTGTCCTCCGGAACAAAGAGGAAAAGAACCATCCGGATTGTTACAGGCGCAAAGTTCAAAAGCCAGCATCTTTGATGGTATGGGGGTGTATTAGTGCCCAAGGAAGGGGTAACTGTGAAAGCACCATTATTGCTGAACGGTACATACAGGTTTTGGAGCAATATATGTTGCCATCCAAGCAACGTATTTTTCATGGACGCCCCTGCTTATTTCAGCAAGACAATGCCAAGCCACGTGTCACAACAGTGTGGCTTCATTGTGAAAGATGGTGGGTACTAGACTGGCCTGCCTGTAGTCCAGACCTGTCTCCCATTGAAAATGTGTGGTGCATTATGAAGCCTAAAATACCACAACGGAGAACCCGGACAGTTGAACAACTTAAGCTGTACATCAAGCAAGAATGGGAAATAATTCCACCTGAAAAGCTTCAAAAATTGCTCTCCTCAGTTCCCA
>NC_084574.2:23332500-23345000 GCF_033978685.3 Nerophis lumbriciformis
GAGCTGGTCATCAACTTCAAGAAGAAAATGACCCCTTGTGGAGCCCATCAAGATCCAGGGCTGGGAGGTGGCAGTAATAATAATAACTGGGATTTATATAGCGCTTTTCTAAGTACCCAAAGTCGCTTTACATGTAGAACCCATCAATCATTCACACCTGGTGGTGGTAAGCTACTTTCATAGCCACAGCTGCCCTGGGGTAGACTGACGGAAGCGTGGCTGCAATTTGCGCCAACGGCCCCTCCGACCACCACTTATTCATCATTCAATTCACCGGTGTGAGTGGCACCGGGGGCAAAGGGTGAAGTGTCCTGCCCAAGGACACAACGGCAGCGATTTTTGGATGGTAAGAGGCGGGGAGCGAACCTGCAACCCTCAGGTTTCTGGCACGGTTGCTCTACCCACTACGCCATGCCAGTAGTGGGGCAGTACAAGTACCTGGGAGTCCACTTGAACATCAGATTGGACTGGAAGGACAACAGCAAAGTTGTATACAAGAAGGACATGAACAGACTCTTTTTCCTGAGGAAGCTTAGGTCATTTAATGTGTGCAGCAAGCTGTTATCAGTCTGTTGTGGCCAGTGCCCTGTACTTTGCAGTGGTTTGTTGGGGGAGCAGCACCAGCAAAAGGGACAAACTGATCCGGAAAGCCGGCCAAACTATTGGCACACAGTTGGAGGCGTTTGTGTCAGTGCGGGACAGACTGCTCGCCATCATGGACAATCCTGCCCACCCACTCCACCAGACAATTGAGAGACAGCGGAGTTCATACTCCCAACAGGCTCCTTCAGCTTCGTTCAGTGTTCCATTCAAGAACTCCTTCATTCCGCACTCCATCCAGCTGTATAATCACTCGCCATACAGCAATAGATGATGTCTATTACCTGACACCTTCTGTGTTAGCTACCTCTCTTGGTTTAGAATGTATATTTTATGCTGGATCTACTCTCTATTTTATGCTGCAGCTGTTACATATACTGTAATATTGTACATGGTAATTGGGATTTGTCATATATTGTATATATTATATAAAAATATAATATAATATATCAGTATATATTATATACTGTATCTATAATATGTAAATATTACATTGTTATATTTTATATTGCTACTATGGTACATTTTTAGTCTACTTTATACCTGCATTATCCTTTCCATCCACTTTCCATCCTTTAACTGAGCAACTGTGTGGATTTTCCCTTGTGGAACAATAAAGTTTGTCTTAGTCTAATACAATAGTGGCCAATTAAAATGAAAAACAATCCTGTTATTTTTAGTCATTTTTAACCATATTTGATAGAACCGTCACGACTCAACTTCTGACAATAAATGACGTCACTGTTCGGCTCCCCCTAGTGGTTGCCGGTACGAATAAACAATTGTAACCTTTACATTCAAATTCATCGCGGATTCGCATAAAAATACAGCAATCGATAACATTAATATGAAATAACTCCAATCCCACAGAGATGTGGACATGCATGTTATATGTTTAAAAAAAAAAAAAAAAGTGGAACATTTAAGTATTTTATAACATGATGAGATGGTGACTTGTCCAGGGTGTACACCGCCTTCCACCTGAATGCAGCTGAGATGGGCTCCAGCGACCCCGAAAGGGACAAGCGGTATGAAATGGATGGATGGACTATAATAAAAGAGACCATGTGGTGGATTAGTTAAAAGCCTCCTTGCCGCATGGTGGCAGACATGCAACAAAAGATTGACTAAGAAAACTTCCGCTTACTCATCGTTCAAAATGCACAAGCAAAAAATGTTTTAATGTACACAACCGGAAGTATGTTTCATACCTCTCACCAGAGTAAAGGATCTGTTATTTTTAATCTGGACAGATTTGAAGGTCTATACCCACTTATAGCAAAAATATTTTGTATTAATTATAGTAGCCACATTTAAAGAACTAAGAAACGTTGACAATGCGGCAGAGTAAAATCCCACGTACCGTATTTGGTTTTATTTTGAAACACCGAGTAGGTAAAGTGTTACGTAGCAATGCCGGTGACATTTTGACATTTGTTCAGTGAATCGCTGTGAACGTTCACAGTTGTGCTCACCAGTTTGACATTTTGTTTGGAAAACGTTTAGGAAAGATGAACACCGTTTTGTCGAGAGCGAACTCCCTTTTCGCCTTTTCTCTCAGCGTCATGGCAGCTTTAACATTTGGATGTTTCATCACCACGGCGTTTAAAGACAGAACAGTTCCTGTGGACGTCCGGGTTTCCAAAGTCATGCTGTAAGCCTTTTTTAAATGTTCCATTTGTTCATAATAACTTCACATTAAATGTCATTTTCTTCCTAAACACCTGGACATAAAATGCCCCCATCATATCTGGCTTTGTCAGTTGGTGGTTAATTATTCACCTATTTTAGATTATTGACTCAAAAGTGTTAATAATAATAATAATAATAATATTAGATTTTATTTGTAAAAGCACTTTACATTGAACAAACAACCTCAAAGTGCTACAGTGCATTTAAAAAACAACAACGCTAGAACCACAAATAGTTGCCCCCAACGAGTAAAATAAAATAAAAACTAGAACAGCCTAATAGCTAGAACTAGCACACATATATCTAACAAAATACTTTTTGAAAAAGAAGGGTTTTTAAGCATTTTTTTTTTAAAGCATCCACAGTCTGTGGTGCCCTCAGGTGGTCAGGGAGAGCGTTCCACAGACTGGGAGCGGCGGAGCAGAAAACCCGGTCTCCCATAGTTCGGAGCTTTGTCCTCGGAGGTTGGAGGAGGTTAGCCGACACCAGCAGATGACATGGCACCCCAAACCATCACTGATGGTGGAAACTTTACACTAGACTTCAGGCAACGTGGATCCTGTGCCTCTCCTGTCTTCCTCCAGACTCTGGGACCTCGATTTCCAAAGGAAATGCAAAATTTGCATGGTTGGGTGATGGTTTGGGGTGCCATGTCATCTGCTGGTGTCGGTCCACTCTGTTTCTTGAGATCCAGGGTCAACGCAGCCGTCTACCAGCAAGTTTTAGAGCACTTCATGCTTCCTGCTGCTGACCTGCTCTATGGAGATGGAGATTTCAAGTTCCAACAGGACTTGGCGCCTGCACACAGCGCAAAATCTACCCGTGCCTGGTTTACGGACCATGGTATTTCTGTTCTAAATTGGCCCGCCAACTCCCCTGACCTTAGCCCCATAGAAAATCTGTGGGGTATTGTGAAAAGGAAGATGCAGAATGCCAGACCCAAAAACGCAGAAGAGTTGAAGGCCACTATCAGAGCAACCTGGGCTCTCATAACACCTGAGCAGTGCCAGAAACTTATCGACTCCATGCCACGCCGCATTAACGCAGTAATTGAGGCAAAAGGAGCTCCAACCAAGTATTGAGTATTGTACATGCTCATATTTTTCATTTTCATACTTTTCAGTTGGCCAACATTTCTAAAAATCCCTTTTTTGTATTAGCCTTAAGTAATATTCTAATTTTGTGACACACGGAATTTTGGATTTTCATTTGTTGCCACTTCAAATCATCAAAATTAAATGAAATAAACATTTGAATGCATCAGTCTGTGTGCAATGAATAAATATAATGTACAAGTTACACCTTTTGAATGCAATTACTGAAATAAATCAAGTTTTTAAAAATATTCTAATTTACTGGCTTTTACCTGTATATACATACACACACATGCACGTACACACACACACAGTACAGGCCACAAGTTTGGACACACCTCATTCAATGCGTTTTCTTTATTTTCATGACTATTTACATTGTAGATTCTCACTGAAGGCATCAAAACTATGACACCTGTAAAGTGAAAACCATTTCAGCTCATCGAGAGAATGCCAAGAGTGTGCAAAACAGTAATCAGACGAAAGGGTGTCTATTTTTGAAAAAACTAGAATATAAAACATGTTTTCAGTTATTTCACCTTTTTTTGTTAAGTACATAACTCCACGTGTTCATTCATAGTTTTGATGCCTTCAGTGACAATCTACAAAATAGTCATGAAAATAAAGAAAACGCATTGAATGAGAAGATGTGTCCAAACTTTTGGCCTGTACGGTGTATACATATTGTGTAGTAACAGACACCTTCATAACAATATTTACCTTATTTTGGTCATTTTAAGCATTGCCAGAAATGATTTCCTCAGTGCATTTATTTCCCTTTCTATAGCAGCGCACTTCCGTCTTCCGGCAATAAAAAATGTGTGTTCCTACTTCCCGAAACAAACTCGAGTGTTTTCTAATCATGGCAGACTTGGTAAAAGAAAACAAAGACGACTATTTCTGAGAAAAATTAGGTTTCACAACATTATCTTTTTGAACCTGAATATACGGAGGATGAACCGCTGCTTATAGAAACGAGCGCGAAGGAAGGGTGAAACGTTGGAGCAGACGGAAGCCGAGAGAGTGAGGTTGACGTAGGGCTGGGCAATATGGACTTTTTTTAATTACTCAATATTTTTAGGCCATATCGCGATACACGATATATATCGCGATATTTTGCCTTATCCTTGAATGAACACTTGATGCATATAATCACAGCAGTATGATGATTTTATGTGTCTACATTAAACATTCTTGTTCATACTGCATTAATATATGCTACTTTTAAACTTTCATGCAGAGAGGGAAATCACAACTAAGTCAATTGACCAAAAGTGTATTTATTAAACAGTTATTAAATAGTGGCACAAACATTCATGTCATTTCAAAACAGAAAGTGCAAGATTGTCAGAGACATTTTAAAACAAGCTATTAGTGCACTTTTGTGTATGATGTCCTCAAGATGACAAATCAAAACAACATTAAATTAAAGTGCACTTTAATTTAAACTACAATAGTTTAAAACTAATAAAGTGCACTTTTGTGCATGATGTCACACAAGATATATCAATAACTGTCAAATAAAAACGAGCTGCATAATAGGAAATCAAATTGTGTACGTCCTTTGCTATGTGGTAGGTTCCGGCGGACGTTATCTCCTTATGTCGTTTTTTTTTTCATACGGTGTTGATGTGGAAATGGTTGCCTCGGCATTTTGTTGGTGTGGCATCGAACGGTGATGTTGACGTGCGGAGTAAGCACTGTTCATTCTCGAGCGGGTGACTTTTCAAATGATGCTACATATTAGCAGTAATGCTACTTTTTATAGCAACGCTTTTGCCCCACACTTGACAAATTACGGTTGTCTGTTCGACATATTCCCACTTGAAGCCAAACCACCGCCAGACGATGGACCCCCTGCTGTTTTTTGGGGGAATTAATTATTCCTTCATTTGTTACCAGATTCGCACCTTCTTTCTCTCGTAATACCGTTAGCATCACAGCTAACGTTACCCATGCTGCTACCTCTTTGCTGCGCGAGGGCGTATACGTATGTGACGTATGACGTGACAGTATGTGACGTGTGTAAGAAGGTGCGCTTGTCTGTCTGTGAGAAGGAGACACAGGAAAGAGCGAGGAGAGCCTGTAGTGTAATGCCAGCAGCTCAAAGCAACTGCGTGAGACCGTATACTCGAATATCACAATATAGTCATTTTCTATATCGCACAGAGACAAACCCGCGATATATCGCCCAGCCCTAGGTTGACGTGACTTTGACACTGTAAATGTGGAACTTGGAGCCAAGCTATTTCGACATAAATGGAGTGCTTACCCAAAATAAACCAGAAAAGACGTCCTCGGCCATCTGGAACCAAACGCCTGTCCATCGAGTGAGTCAGTTTAATATTGATCATGATACATGCAGCACGCCATGCGTGTTATTGCAACTACATGCGCTGTCGAGCTAGCAGTGTGCAAACAAAACATGGAATGTGAGCTAATACCTTACAGATGCTGTAATATGAATGTTCATGTATTTCAGTCAGTACAGATTGGTGTCCTATCACATTGTGTTGTAACCTGACTCTAGCCAGATCCTTGTAGTTCACTGAGCTCCACACAAGGATCTGGGATCGAGGGCAATGCAAACTCCTTCAAGATAGCAAAAAATTATGAACCAATCAGGATCGCTGGGCGGGATTTCTTAGATGTGACGTAGCGCCGAAGCGACTGTTTGATTCAAACAACAATGGCGGCACGGAGCGAGGAGTCGTGTGAGGACATTGATTCTGCTATTGCAACTGTTATGTCGAATCTATCGAATATTAATTCTTTAAAACATGAACAGAGAACGATTTTGAAGGCATTTATTAACTTTTCGCTCTGTCGTTATCCAATATGTCGGCTGTTCTGTTTTGGATTTCCCAGCGTCGCTCTCATCAGCGTCACGGGTTGATTTCGTTGTGAGTGGTTGAAGTAGCACGTCATCCAACATAACTGACAAGTGGTTTATCCAATCACATACAATTATTTTTTTACAAGGCCCCGCCTTCTGAAAAACATCTCCTATTGAGAAGTCCCAGATCCTTGTGTGGAGCTTAGCAAACTACAAGGATCTGGCGAGAGACAGGTTAATTGTGTTGTGCACTACTAACTCAAAACGTGATTCGCGTGCTGACTTAGAAGCTAGCTTATCTCTTGCCGTAGCTAGCTTTTACAGCTAATACTGAAGCACGTCGATGTGTTACTCGGTTGGAAAAAGAGTTCCTTTAGTGTTCACTCTTACAATAACAATGCCACTACATTACATGTTACACAGGTTCCAGATTGTTAATGAAGCATTGTTCGCGGGGTTGGAATGCATTTTTAAAGTGATTTAGCGGTAGAATTGATTGATCTCATTAGCTGCATTGCTAGCCACCTAGAACGAGACAATTTTTACATGTTAGACTGCAAAAAAAATGTTGAATAAACAAGCTTTGTTCTTCTCCAACAACACCAACAGTTTGGCCAACAAAAAAAAAACTGGAGTGATACCTCTCACATCGAATACTCAATCTTCACAGCCTGCGTTCAATTCGATGAGATGACAAAACATTTGAGCTAGTATTTATGTTATTTGAACGCTGATAAGGTTTGCAGTTAAATAAAGGTTGAGTGAGCATCCCATTAAACAAACTAAATATTTTATAAACAAGTTGTGGTAAGGTCCACGACTCATCACCTGCTGCATGTTTCCTCACATTATTAACTCTGTCGCAGCAGCTGATGGACGCTGTATTGAGAACATTAAAGCATCATCAAATAGTTTTCTCCTTCGCTGTATACTTTTAGTGTGAGACAAATGTGTCTGTCTCCAATATTGTACACACCTGTCGCCATCCAAAAACAGCAATGTGCTCTTAAACGCACACCGAGACTCCACGGAAATGCTAAACCAATCGCTCGGCTCTGTTTAATCTGAGGGGAACACTCCGTAGCAAAATCTGTGTAGTTGTGTTCCGCCATGTTTTTTCAAGCCGAACGACGCATGTGCCAGCGCTGCTGTGTCTCAGTTTCCAGGAAGTAAGCAGTGTTGCCTTGAAGGCAATAAATAATAAATGACGGTTTTTCGGTAATTACAAATTTTAACGGTATTCCTAACTGTCAGGAATTTGACTGCGGTTGATCATTATCGATTGATTGACTGAAACTTGTATTAGTAGATTGCACAGTTCAGTACATATTCCGTACAATTGACCACTAAATGGTAACACCTGAATAAGTTTTTCAACTTGTTTAAGTCGGGGTCCACGTAAATCAATTCATGGTATACCGTATAGTGTTGTTAAAGACGAACAAAGCTTGCTTATTTGACTTTATCTTCATTAACCAAACTAATATCAAAAAAAGTAAACACCATGTTTTGTCTTTTTACATTACTTGTAGGCGTTTTTTTTTATTCACAAAGTTATTACTTTATAAAAAAATTCATGTGATATAGCATTTTGTTAATATTTTATGGTGTATAGTTACTTCCTATGCGACAAATTTCTGCTAAAACTCTTAATAGATCTGTCTAGATACAGCATGCACATACATGTAGTGCATGTCCATCCATCCATCCATTTTCTACCGCTTATTCCCTTAGGCTCCAGTCCCCCCCTCCCACCCCGCGACTCCGATCTCAGCTACAATCGGGCGGAAGGCGGGGTGCACCCTGGACAAGTCGCCACCTCATCGCAGTCAATGTACATAACTTAAAAAAGACCTCTCTAAAGGCATCATGTAATGGAAAAAAAGCTGACACGTTGATACTATTAATGAACAAAAACACAAATATTTGTCTTTGAATATGCGGATAGTGTTTATATACAGGTATAGCCTTTTTATTAAACATTACAAATTACATGATGGCATCACGTTCACACCCCACTCCAACACTGTTTTACCAAAAATAATGAATAAACGTGATTTCAATATTGATAAAAAATAATCTTAATTATTATTTTGGCCACAATGGTGCACCCCCAATGTGTAAGACTAGCTCTCATACATGAACACTATTTTTATCTGGGACGGCGTGGCGAGGTTGGGAGAGTGGCCCTGCCAGCAACCTCAGAGTTCCTGGTTCGATCCCCACCTTCTACCAACCTCGTCACGTCCGTTGTGTCCTTGAGCGAGACACTTCACCCTTGCTCCTGATGGATCGTGGTTAGGGCCTTGCATGGCAGCTCCCGCCATCAGTGTGTGTGAATGGGTGAATGTGGAAATAGTGTCAAAGCGCTTTGAGTACCTTGAAGGTAGAAAAGCGCCATACAAGTATAACCCATTTAACATTTATCTATATGGACTAAAAGTGCAGCTACGTCTTTTGTCCATAGGGTGCCATATTGCACAATTTTCACATTTATTTTTATTTATTTATATTATTTTGTTTCTGCCAGATTACTTCGTTTATAATTCTTGTGTTGCTTTCATATTTACATTACATTTTCTACTTCAGTCACATACAAACATTTTGAATGTGTTGATTGTTTTTTTTATTTTTTGAATACAACTTGGTTAAAAGATTTGAGCACATTTAAAAAAATACTGCGATAATAATGATAACCGTGATCATTTTAGTCACAGTAATTGTGATCAGAAATGTTCATACTGTGACATCCCGAGCACTAACTCATAATCCCTAAACTCAACAAAAAAGTAAGGCATGTGATCTCTTGTGTTGAAGCCACATAATTGG
This sequence comes from Nerophis lumbriciformis, assembly GCF_033978685.3. Lineage (NCBI taxonomy): Eukaryota > Metazoa > Chordata > Actinopteri > Syngnathiformes > Syngnathidae > Nerophis > Nerophis lumbriciformis. Next base: position 23,341,552 of record NC_084574.2, read on the forward strand.
CAAATAAAACCTATTTCGCTGAAAAACGCGAAATAATATCAGGGGAATTAACATAAATGTGACTGAAATACTGTCATTGTGAGGAAAAGTAACAATAGTTTGGGAAAATAATGTGAATGAACGTTCATTCAGGAACATTGAAACACATCCTAAACCAAACAATGTCAAGATGGTCACTTGATGAAATAGGGACTAAACAACGAAGCTAAAGCTAGCAAATACAATTTATGAACCCACGGCATCACCAATGTAACAATAATGTACAAACAGGAGGAAAACAGCCACAACTTGAGAGCCGCGGCTTTTTAAAAAAAATTTTTTTTAATTTTTTACAAGCGATAGAAAATGGATGGATGGATGGATCCAGCTCGAGGTGCAACACTCTCATGTGTTTTATTTTTTAATTTGTTTTTATTTATTTATTTTGACAAGGACATTACAATTAAACATTGCTACCCATAGGTAACCGATGTCAAAGTACATAAGACTTCTAGCCACAGGCTAATTAACAACCCTCGTCCCTGGTTAGGCTTTAAAAAAAAAAAAGTTGAGAAAAGTGAAAAACACATACAAAAAGATTAAGACAAGTACACAATAAAAATACATTAAAAGTAATTGGCCCCATTTGTGCATACTACATCCAGTTCTTGTGCTCACACTTCTGATTTTCCTTAAGCCGCTTTTTCAGTTTTGTGGAGAAAAGTTGAATGTCCGACTGTGACTTTAACTCCAGTGGCAAAGAGTTCCACAGATGTGAGGCCTTCACTGAGAACGCAGACTGACTCAGAGTCGTCCGGCACCTTTTCACTCTACAGCTCCCACTGACTGCACACCTTCACTACTGTATCTTTGTATTTCTTTACACATGACATCAGGGGCTAATCCATTAAGACACATAAAAATAGGTTTTAAAAATGAGCGTTCTAATCTATGAATCGTTGCAGCCCTATATTTATTTAACTGCTTATTTTATATTGCATCACTCTTCGCTGAGACGCTCCTCAATTTGTGCCATTTTCTTCCTTTGTTTTGCAAACCTTTTGCGCTTTTCCGAAAGGGGATAAAATCGTCAGGGATGTACAAAAAAAATCACAGCTCTTCAGTCAGAGTTGACGTTGACGCAAGGTTAGAAACACGTCATGCTACGCCGACTGGTTTGCAGATGAAAGAGCCAGTCAGCGGCTTGACATTATCCTCATGTCAAAAGTGAATCATGCTTTAAAAGTGTTTTTTTTTTAATTAGTTCAGTAAATGCTTTCTCCTTCATAGCACTGCTGTAAAAGTGTTTATTGACCATTGCCAGACGCAAGTATGATATTAAGACTGGAAGCACAGGTATTTGTTGTGTATGGCATACAGTGCGATATGCAAATAACATAGTGCAGGTTTTGTGAAAGAAAAGATTTGATGCAATCATGCAAGAAACAACAATTCTTATTTTGTTAGATCGCGCTACTGTAAACATTTGTGATTTAGGGATAAACACCTTCCCTGCGACCCTGACAAAACTGATGTTTAAATTTATATGTATACTGCAGGGGTCCGAGAATTATCTTATTATACAGATAACCAATCTTAGGTGTAGTTCTGTTACGCACCAATCGTATATATGGAAACACTGGTATCTGATCCTTATATAGAATGTGTAGACGCATTTTTAAAGTTTGTGTGTGTGTGTGTGTGTGTGCGTGTGTGTGTATTATATATATATATATATATATATATATATATATATATATATATATATATATATACACCGTATAAGTCGCTCCGGAGTATAAGTCGCAGTCGCACTCCTAATCGCTAAATCCGATGAAATCTTATACGTCTAGTCTCTTACGTGGATGAGCTAAATAATATTATTTGATATTTTACGGTAATGTGTTAATAATTTCACACATAAATCGCTCCTGAGTATAAGTCGCACCCCCGGCCAAACTATGAAAAAAAACTGCGTCTTATAGTTAGAAAAATACGGTATATATATATATATATATATATATATATATATATATATATATATATATATATATATTTTTTTTTTTTTTTTTTTTTTTTTTTTACTGCTGCTTGTATTTATTTATTAGATGCCTTTTACTGATTATGCACAAGCACTGTTTTTAATAGTATGTGATAATGCCTTTTATACTGTATTTTGTTTGTTTTATGTACTGTATGTGATTGTATGTCTACTTGGACGTTGGAGTCCGCAATAAAGCTTGATTGATTCTCCTAATTGTTATTAAGCAGGCAATCTTTTCTGTCCCACAGGAAGAATGTTGATGACTTCACTGGACCCAGAGAGCGCAGTGATCTGGGCTTCATCACTTTTGACCTCTCCGCTGATATCCTTTGTTATAAACTCGCACCATTCTTGATTCGCACAGCATGTAGTATAATGAGGATGTTTTAAATGCTTCAATTATATTATTATACACTGATGAATAATAATTGTGGTGAAGAAGGAGCTGAGCCGGAAGGCAAAGCTCTCAATTTACCGGTCGATCTACGTTCCCATCCTCACCTATGGTCATGAGCTTTGGGTTATGACCGAAAGGACAAGATCACGGGTACAAGCGGCCGAAATGAGTTTCCTCCGCCGGGTGGCGGGGCTCTCCCTTAGAGATAGGGTGAGAAGCTCTGCCATCCGGGGGGAGCTCAAAGTAAAGCCGCTGCTCCTCCACATCGAGAGGAGCCAGATGAGGTGGTTCGGGCATCTGGTCAGGATGCCACCCGAACGCCTCCCTAGGGAGGTGTTTAGGGCACGTCCGACCGGTAGGAGGCCGCGGGGAAGACCCAGGACACGTTGCGAAGACTATGTCTCCTGGCTGGCCTGGGAACGCCTCGGGGTCCCACAGGAAGAGCTGGACGAAGTGGCTGGGGAGAGGGAAGTCTGGGCTTCCCTGCTTAGGCTGCTGCCCCCGCGACCCGACCTCGGATAAGCGGAAGAAGATGGATGGATGATGAAAATGGGTATTATGTAAAGTCTAGAAAGTCATTTGTATTAGACTTCCATCCCGATGCCAAAGGTTACATTTATGAATTATGACACTAATAGTAGTCTTTTTCCCAACAATTGTCTTGCTGATAGTCTGTAGTCCATTTCAGTCTTGAACATGTCTACAATCTTGTCCTAGAGGTCATCTGACACCTCTTTGGTCTTGCCCATGGTGATGAGACCGGTTCGAATGGAAGATACTGTTTCTGTGACAGGTGTCTTTTATCCGCATCATTAATTGAGATTAGACATACCGTATTTTCCGCACCATAAGGCGCCCTGGGTTATAAGCCGCGCTTTCAATGAACGGCATATTTCAAAACTTTGTCCACCTATAAGCCGCCCCGTGTTGTAAGCCGCATCTAACTGCGCTAAAGGAATGTCAAAAAAACAGTCAAATAGGTCAGTCAAACTTTAATAATATATTAAAACCAGCGTGATGTGGGCGCGC